>NC_142940.1:28586358-28888858 GCF_046866305.1 Octopus bimaculoides
AGTTTGGGTTTGTGCCAGGTAAAAGCACTACTGATGCCTTATTTCTAGTGAGACAGTTGCAGGAGAAATACCTAACTAAGGATAAACCTCTGTACCTGGCTTTCGTTGACATGGAGAAAGCCTTTGACAGGGTCCCCCGATCCCTTATCTGGTGGTCAATGAGGAAACTTGGGATAGAAGAATGGTTAGTGAGAGCTGTGCGAGCCATGTACAGAGATGCTGCCAGTAAGGTGAGGGTTGGAAATGAGTACAGCAATGAATTCCGGGTAGAGGTAGGGGTCCACCAAGGTTCCGTCCTCAGCCCCCTCTTATTTATCATAGTCCTCCAGGCAATCACAGAGGAGTTCAAGACAGGTTGCCCCTGGCAGCTCCTCTATGCTGATGACCTTGCCCTAATTGCGGAGTCACTATCAGAACTAGAGGAGAAGTTTCAGGTGTGGAAGCAAGGTCTAGAATTGAAGGGCCTTAGAGTCAACCTAGCTAAAACCAAAATCCTAATAAGTAGGAAGGTAGATAAAACACAAACCCCTTCAGGTAGATGGCCCTGCTCAGTATGTAGAAAAGGAGTAGGTAGTAACTCTATAAGATGTACCCGGTGCAAGCTATGGACACATAAGAGGTGCAGCAACATCAAAGGCAGGTTAACTAGCAAGTTAGTTTTTGTTTGTGGCAGATGTTCAGGTGCAATAAAGACTGTAAACAAACAGGAAACAACTTCTATCTCATTCCAGGGTGAAAAACTAGAGGTAGTCGATAGCTTCCGCTATCTGGGCGACCAAGTTAGTAGTGGGGGTGGGTGCGCTGAAAGTGTAGCTGCTAGAATAAGAATAGCCTGGGCAAAGTTTAGAGAGCTCTTTCTTACCCCTGCTGGCGACAAAGGGACTCTCACTCAGAGTAAAAGGCAGACTGTATGACGCATGCGTACGAACAACCATGCTACATGGCAGTGAAACATGGGCTGTAACTGCTGAGGACATACGTAAGCTCGCAAGGAATGAAGCCAGTATGCTCCGTTGGATGTGTAATGTCAATGTGCATACCCATCAGAGTGTAAGTATCTTGAGAGAAAAGCTGAACATTAGAAGCATCAGTTGTGGTGTACAAGAGAGACGATTGCGCTGGTATGGACATGTGGTGAGAATGGATGAGGATAGCTGCGTGAAAAAGTGCCACACCCTAACAGTTGAGGGAACCCGTGGAAGAGGTAGGCCCAGGAAGACCTGGGCTGAGGTGGTGAGGCAAGACCTTCTTACATTGGGCCTCACCGAGGCGATGACTACTGACCGAGACCTTTGGAAGTGTGCTGTGCGTGAGAAGACCCGGCAAGCCAAGTAAGATCGTTGCCAGTGCCCCTGGACTGGTTCTTGTGCGGGTGGCACATGAGATGCACCATTTTGAGCGTGGCCGTTGCCAGTACTGCCTGACTGGCTCCCGTAGGATTTTCGAGCGAGATCGTTGCCAGTGCCCCTGGACTGGCTTGTGCGGGTGGCACATAAAAGACACCATTTCGAGCGTGGCCGTTTTCGTGCGGGTGACACGTAAAAGCACCCACTACACTCTCTGAGTGGTTGGCGTTAGGAAGGGCATCCAGCTGTAGAAACTCTGCCAAATTAGATTGGAGCCTGGTGTAGCCATCCGGTTGCACCAGTCCTCAGTCAAATCGTCCAACCCATGCTAGCATGGAAAGCGGACGTTAAACGATGATGATGATGATGATGATATTCTAAAACGCCCCAAATAGCATTATCCAGAGGGTTTAGATCTGGGCTAGAAGACGGCCATAAACATGATTCCAAAAAATTGCTGAAGTTGGATTTGCAGAAATGTTGTATTTTTCTAGCTGTGTGAGCTGGAGCACCATCCTGTGTCCATACATAATTACCATCTCGGTAGTTTGCTTTAAGCCATTGCAATACCTGGTATCTCAGAGTCTTGTAGTAAGTATTAACATTGATCTTTTCATCAGCTTTGTAGAATTTTATAGGCATTTTCTTTCCATCGGAAGCCACAACACCAAAAACCATAACTTGAGCAGGATGTTTTGTTTTGAATGTCCCCTTAATCTCCGCTATCGGTTTTGTGATAAATCTGTCATTTCTGCACTTCAGAACAGCTTCGAAAGTGAAGATCTTTTCATCTGAAAAGAACGTTACAATGGAGGAATTTTTCTTGAACCATGTAATAATTTTTTTGCACCTTTCCAATCTCTTTTCCTTCATATCTGTTGTCAACAAGTGTTTTGGTGTTGTTATGTACGATTTTAACCTCAAATCATATTTTACTGCATTTCGAATAGTCTTGTTGTCTACCTCAAGTTCAATTGCCATTTTGCTCATGGAATCGGTTGCATTGTCTAGGATTTTGGATTTGAGAGCTTTAATAAAAGATTTGGTACGTTTTTTTGTTGATTCCTCCACTTCCAGACTTCCTCGTAATAGTTTTGCTCATAGCCATTCTATTCTTTACATTATAAACAGTCTTTATGGGCACTCCAACTATTCTTGGAATCTCCTTTGGTGTGATGAGTGCATTCAGCAAATCACACACTCTTTGACATTTGCTTTCCTGATTACTCACATGAGCAAAAGTTTCTGAAAAGGTAAGGATAATAGTGTCAGGTATGATTCTGATATCAATATATGCTAGGTTTCAAAACAATTGACCTAGTGCCTGCTGAGAATAAAACAACTTAACTTTCATTCTAAATTTTGCTTCCCCACCCTGTATATATAAATATATATATATGTACATATATATATGTGTGTACATATAAACATATATATATATATATATATATATATATATATGTATATATATATATATATATATGTATATATATATATATATATATATATATATATGTACATATATATATGTGTACATATATATATATATATAAAAATTTAGTAAATGGAGTAAAACGCATGTTAAAATAAATACATATATATATATATATATATATATAGAGTGTGTGTACATATATATATATATGTGTGTATTTATATTTTTATACCAAAAATTAGGCAAAAATACAAACGTAGCAAAATACTCATAAGTGAGTTTTTGTATTTATATCAATTTAAATGAGAGCTCAAAACTGATCCATTGAAAATACTTTATTATAATAATGAAAATGACCTATGAACATTTCGATGCAATATCCAGATTGATTCATGCATATTATAAAATATGGGATACTGCATCTCCTCAGGGCCTTATTATTAGTATCAGGTAGACAATAAAAATAGATAACATTCATAGTTGACCTATGGAAACATGCAAAAAAACATGAATCAATCTGGATATTGCATCAAAATGTTCATAGGTCATTTTCATTATTATAATAAAGTATTTTCAATGGATCAGTTTTGAGCTCTCATTTAAATCGATATATATATATATATATATGTGTGTGTGTGCGTGTGTACGTGTACATATATATATATATATATATATATATAGGCGTGGTAGTGGCTGTGTGGTAAGTAGCTTGCTTACCAACCACATGGTTCCGGGTTCAGTCCCACTGCGTGGCACTATGGGCAAGTGTCTTCTACTATAGCCTCGGGCCAACCAAAGCCTTGTGAATGGATTTGGTAGATGGAAACTGAAAGAAGCCGGTCGTATGTATGTATATATACAGCACTGGAGCACTAACAACACTGTCCGAGTATGTTCACTGGCTTCCGTGCTAGTGGCCTGTAAATAGCATCATTTGAGCATAATCGTTACCAGCGTTGCCTTCTAGCACTTGTGCTGGTGGTACATTAGAAAATCATTTGAGTGAGGTCATTGCCAATGCCGCTGGACTGGCTCCCATGCAGGTGGCACGTAAAATACACCTTTTTGAGCATGGCCGTTGCCAGTACTGTGACTGGCCCTCATGCCGGTGGCACGTAAAAGGCACCCACTACACTCTCGGAGTGGTTGGCGTTAGGAAGGGCATCCAGCCGTAGAAACTCTGCCAGATCAGATTGGAGCCTGGTACAGCCTTCTGACTTGCCAGTCCTCAATCAAATCGTCCAACCCATGCTAGCATGGAAAGCGGACGTTAAATGATGATGATGATGATATATGTGTGTGTGTCTGTGTTTGTCCCCCCCACCCCAACATCGGTTGACAACCAATGCTAGTAGTTTTAGTCCCCGTAACTTAGCAGTTCAGCAAAAGCGACTGATAGAATAAGTACTAGGCTTACAAAGAATAAGTCCTGGGGTCGATTTGCTTGACTAAAGGCGGTGCTCCAGCATGGCCAGAGTCAAATGACTGAAACAAGTAAAAGAGTAAAGAGTAACATATATATATATATATATATATATAACTATATATATGTACATATATATATAAATATATATATATATATATATGTTGTTGTACTTGGGGATGGTCATATTGCCAGTTTAGCCAATAAAAACACACGCACTGTTAATTTGCTTCAGGTTTATATTACATTAATCTTATTTTGGCCAGAGTTCTTTCGTCACACTTCTGTGACCTCATCAGTGGTCCTTTGCTTTCTTCTTTCTTATGTGTGTCTCACCTTGCTAACTATCAGCCATTTTGTATTTTGTATTCCTATTGTATGTGTCTATGCATGCATATCCTTCAATGTGTCTATGTTTTTGTAAGTTCATGTGTGTGTATGGGGAGTGCTTGTATTATCTATATCCTCTGTTAATACATGTTCGTTTGTTTTTGTTTTTATTTATTTATTTGTTCATGTGTGTTTATATTTACTTTTTTTTTTTGTATTTAATTAAATTTTATTAATGTATGTAGTGTTTAATTCCATTTGTTTATCTATGTATTGTATTATATTTTGTTCATATTGTTATTGGTTTATGGGGAACGTATTGTCACATGTTGTGGTTTGTGGTTTGTTAGGGGTGTGTGTTAGTGTTCCATTCTAGTTTCCTATTCAGGCTAGGTTTATCTTCTATTATGTGTGTAGCTTCTGTAATTTGTCTAAGTGCTGCGTCTCTGCTATGTGTGGATAAGATTTTAATCTCTATGTTATTGATTGAGCCTCCATGTTCTTGCTCAGTATGCTGGTACAGAACAGATGAGCTCTTCTCTTCCTTAAGTTCCCCCCAATGTTCATTTGCCCGCTCCCCTATGCTCCTTGCTGTTTCGCCTACATATATCATTGTCTTATTACTGCATCGTCCCTCTGTACATCTTATACTATAGACCACATTTCTGGTTTTACAGTTCGTTTGTGGGCTAAATCTACATACGGTACAGTTCCTATCAGTGCAGGGGGTTCTACTGAAAGGGTATGTTCTACTGATAAGGGATTTGATAGGGTTGCCTGGCCTTTCAACAACCTTAATTCTTAGCTTAAGTTTGTCTAGGGCCCTTCTAAAGCGGTACGCCAGTTCGCCTCTAGGGGTGGTGTTGACGAACATGACACTCTGGTATTTGTGGCTATCATACCATGAGCTGGCCTTCCCTATTTTCTTCTTAATCCTTTCTATGGTGTTCCATGATTTGCTCCTATAGAGTGGGCAAATCCCATTCCTATCGTTACGTTTGATTGTTTCAAACTTCTTCATAGCTCCTTTGTATACCCTGATCCTTTCTTTATGGCTGTAACCTGAGAACTGCATGCGGTGAACGAAATGTTGTATATGTCTCTTTAATTCTGTAGGGTTGCACATGCAGGAGACATTTCGCATTACTCTGACGAGGTCTGCCATGAATATGTTGAATTTGGCATTGTCCGCAATAGCCGAGTTCCGGTGGATCAGGTATTTGGAGGCCATAGGTTTTGTATAGTGTGAATGGAGGATTCTGGTTTTATTGTTCTTAGTTTCTAGCCAGAGTTCAGTATCTAATACAGGTAATCTATGGTTAGGGTGTTTATTAGGGTAGTCTATCGTAACTTTAATACTCTGGTGGATGGAGTTAGCTATTTGCTGGATGCTCTCCATAGTCTTAGTTTCTATTTCTATTTCAAGAGTACTCTCTTGTGGGGGTGTCTTTACCACTAAGTTGATTTCATCGACATATCGAGAGTACATATTCACGAGTATGGAGTTGTGTCAGGCGTTCCTTAAGCCTTCTGTCCCACCATACCATGAAGAGATTGGCCACATCACCAGCGATACTAACACCGATGGCTGCCCCCTCGTCCTGGGCGTATAATTTGTTGTTAAATTTAAATGTGTGGCCTTTTAGGGTAACCTTTATACTAGCTCCTGATGGATATTAGTGGGGGTCCGTATGGCTCTGGTCCATCCACTCCATCTCTCTATAGGGGTCTTCCTAGCCATAGAGGTAATTGTGGGTGGTCTACCTCTTAAACGTCTACTAGGGCAGAAATCTCTAAGGTCTAGATATGCATCGTCATATGTCAATCTAAGTAGGAGGCCCAGTTCTTCTGTGTTGACCTTGTGGAACTCTACTTCGCTCTCGTTGATCATCTCCACGCACTTTTCCACTGCAAAATCCACGTTGATAGATGGGTATAGTGATACCACATCCATGCTACCCACTATACACCCTGTCAGGTTGCAAGTGTTGTTACAGTCGTTGATCCTGCTGAGGAGATCTTCCGTGCTGTCACAGACATCAGGTGACATCTGGATTATGGGGCGTATGATCATTGAAAAGAAGTAGGAAATCCTGTAGTTGCTAGCGACATTCGCTCCACAGACTGGTCTTGTTGGTGGTCCCACTACAGGATTAGTAGTTACTTTGTGGTCCTTACGGAGCCCATACAGCATCGGATATCATTGTTCCAGGCTTGGAAGTTGTTGGCTGTGCGCTTCTGGGGTCCAAGAACAATTGTCCACATCATCATGTGGGCATTGAGGACTTTTTCTCTCTCCTCATGTGCCTGTTACCTTCATATTGGCGATGTGAGGTTGCATTGCCTGGATATAGTTCGGCAAGCTGTCTATAGACATTCTGCCGGACTTATCTGTAGGAAGGCATACCACTTCTCCGTTTCTTGTGCGCTGCATGAGCTTGTGTAGGCCACATGCGGGTATATTCCCAAGTTGTTGGGCCTCTGTCTTATTCTGTCTCTGTCTCTTAGTGTATAATTCTAAAATCTGTCTAAGTTTTGTCCTAGCTATAGTGAATTGTGCTTCCATGTGGTCATGAGTATGTTTAGGGATGCAGACTCTTTTGTTAAAGGGTAATGTTGTAGGGTATATCCGGCTCATATTATAAGTTTTGTCACATATGTTGAAGAATTGAGTGTCAAGGAGGTTGGTATTCATGTTGTTGGCCCCTCTGGGGTTATCTTCTTCATAACTACTACTACTATTACTGTCGTTACAGCTACCCCCATTCATCCTGCTATTACTACCACTACTATTGTTACTATTATTACCATCACCACCATCACTACCATTACTACCACTACCACCACCACCACCACCACCGCTATTGTTACCACCATACCTAGTGTTTTCTGTTTTAAGTCTACTGACTCCCTGTCCAAGAATTCTGTTGCATTCAACTTTATTCTCCCTCTTGACCCCATGGCCTTACCTTTGTCTGTGTTCTTGTGCCTATGGTTATCTGTGTCTGTGTGTCTGTTCTCCCTGTTATTGTTGTTGTTGTATTCGATTTTTTCTCTGTTATTGTTTTTGTATCTATTGCTTGTCCTCATGTGTTCGTTTTTGCTGTTGTTGTTCATGGGGTTGCAGTTGTTTTTGTTGCTACGGCTGTTGTTGTTGCTGCAGTCACTATTGTTTGTGTTGTTGCTGCTGCTGTGGTTATTGTTGGTATTGTTGTTGTTGTGATTGTTCTCATCCATGTTGTTGCTGCGGTTATTGTTGTTGTTGTCATTTGTGTTGTTGCTGTTGTCACTCGTGTTGTTGCTGTTGTTGTACATGTTTAAATTCCAACGTATTTTTGTGAACGACTTTTCGATTTCGGAGAGGCATTGGATGGTATTAACCTTGTGATATATCGCATATTTCGGTGGTAGTTGAAGTAGCGATTTTTCATCTGGGTCTGTTGTTATTCCCCCATAGATGTTGGCTTCATTGTCTCTGTTGAACTCTGCTGGTAGAGGGACATCTGCCATAACAATTCTGTTTATTGTTTCTGGGTATCCCTCTTTCTCTTCTTTTGCGAGTTTGTATTGCTGTTCACGTTTTAACCACAAGATTTTCTTTCTGAAGTGTATATTGCATTGGCGTATAATATATGTATTCTCTGCCTGTATTATATTCATAAGTGTGGTTCTCTCTGTTCGTGTGGTGATGCCTCTAATTTCTTTTAATAGAATGCGTCTACGTTTATTTTGTTGGCTGAGTTCCTTATATATTTTATTCTTAATATTCACCATTAGCGTCCGTTTCAGCCTTTCAGCTTGACCCTTGGTGAGTTCTAGTTTTTCAACGCTGGATGTGACCCTGTTGGTGTATAATTTGGAGGAGACACAAATGAAGCTGTTGAGTCGTCACAGTTTTCTGTAGGCAACTGAATACAGTGTCTTTCAGTATTTTGCTAGCCTGGCTAGGGCTCACGTTGTTCCGTTTACATATTTGTTTTATATATATATATATATATATATATATATATATATATATATATATATATATATATATATATATATATTAGCTGCTATTTCTGAACTTCGGTATATGGTGAAGCAAATATTTGCTGATCCCTTAATTATGTTTATATATATATATATATATATATATATATATATATAAATATATATGTACATATATATATATATAAATATATATATGTACAGATATATATAAATATAAATATATATATGTACAGATATATATAAATATAAATATATATATGTACATATATATATATATATATATATATATATATATATATATATATATATATATATATGTGTGTATATATATATATATATAAACAAATAGTAAATGAGTATATGCATATATACGTACAGGTATGTGCATACCGACATCCACCTGTATGTATAGGTGCATATCTGGGTACAGGACATTGCAAACAAAATGTAGACGAGAAAACACACAAGCCACATAGAAAACATTCTTCTTCATCAGCTACCCCCATTTTAACACCGGCGTTTCGAAGAGCTGGGCAGGACGCATTGTTAAAACAGCTCTTCCCATGGACCGCAAATTAAATTTGTTTACACAAATTAAACCTTGCCATGGAGGAATGTAGTGGCGGACAAAAAACAAGACAGGAAAACAAACAGAAAAGGCTTTACGGCCAGACGAGAAAAATTATGTGTGTATGAACGCTGTGAGGCACGAACTTGAAAGTAGGGACGAAGTAAGTTCGCGTGTTTGCTCGGCGATAGCCAAGGAAGAAAAGGATTATTGACCGGAAGCATGTGACCATTCCGGTGTAAGGGGAAGAGAGAGAGTGGTAGAGGGAGAAACAAAGGGAGGAAGTAGAAGAATAGGTGAGCAACGAGAGAAAAAGAGAAAGAGAGGAAGTACGAGGGGGAAAAAAGAGATACGTAGTAGTAACAGAGGAAGAACGAGAGGGGTAAAGCGAGATACGTAGTAGTAAAGAGGAAGAACGAGAGGGGGAAAAAATGATAGAGGAAGAGAAAGAGAAAGAGATAGAGTAGCGTTGGAAAATAAATAGTTACGATAACTACTTACAAATTGGTGACGCTGTGTTCAGTCATGTAAAAACAAATAGTAAATGAGTATATGCATATATACGTACAGGTATGTGCATACCGACATCCACCTGTATGTATAGGTGCATATCTGGGTACAGGACATTGCAAACAAAACGTAGACGAGAAAACACACAAGCCACATAGAGAACATTCTTCTTCGGGACAAAATCCAAAATTACAGGTAAAAACTCAATTAAAATCAATTTATAAAAAATTAAAATTTAATTGAGCTTTATAGATAAAATATAGGGAAAATAAAAGATAATATAATTATCTTTATCTTATGATATTTACTTTGTTTTATATTATACACATTTATTGTGCTTTTAATTGTTAATTTTTCTATATGTGATAGTGGATTTTCATCAATGAGTTCTTGAAACTTGGTTATTTTCCCTAAAATTATATATATATATATATATATATATATATATATATATATATATATATATATTTAATTATATGTATTTCTTCTATCTTAATGAATAAAAATTCTTCGGATAGAATAAATGGGTTAATAGAAACCAATGTAGCAAAGAACACAAAATAACTGTGGTGTAGTTCCTGTTTTTAAGGCAGGAACTCCTTGAAATTTTGGGTATTTGAGTATATTTAAAAATTTAAGGAATGGAGAAAATGCATGTTATAATTGCATACTTTATTCCTACATATGTTTCAAAGGATTACAACCTATGTGATCCATAGGGATCTGTGATATTAAAATTCTAACCTTCTCTTCAGGGAATGCATGGGAATCATCTTAAACGTAAGACATTATGACCAAGTATGAAAACAATAGATGGATAAGGTTATGATGTGATTCATTTGAAAAAAACCGTTAGAGAATTGGACGCTACCGGATAGTGGATTGGACAACACATACATATAAATGTATAAACATACAGGCATACTTATTTACATATACACATATACACACATATATACATATATACACACTTATACATACATAGGAGAATATACAAATAATAACAACAGACGAGGACAGGTGGTGTAAATAACAAAAGTATATATTAGTATGACGCTCGGGAATACGGAAAGTCTTTGACGTTTCGAGCTACGCTCTTCAACAGAAAGAATACGGAGATAAGGAGAAAAACACGGAGAAAAAAAATTGAATAGTGTTCAGTCAACGGTCAATCATAATAATGGCCGATCATAACAATGGCTGACCGGAAGTTAGAAATTCTTATTTCAGGAGAGCTAAGAAAGGGGGAGATAACAAACGGTGATCGGGAACGAGGGGCTGTGTGTGGGAGGTAGAATGCTGGTGATCTTGACGTATGTAGTGTGAAAATGGGGAAGGGAGAAAGGGAGAAAGGGAGTTAGTAGTTGGTCAGTTGTAGTGTGTGCGTGGTGTGATGCGAGGGTATTGGTGTGGTGTGCATGGTGTGATGCGAGGGTATTGGTGTGGTGTGTTGGGAGGTGGGGAAGGCATGGGTGGAGTGTGGGTTAGGCTGAGGGTGGGGTAGAGGTAGGGGTCTGTGGGTAGGGGTGGGTGGTGGGTGTAAGGAATTGGATGGGGTGGAGTGGGAAGGTAGAGTAGGAGTGTGTTGGGGTGTGGTGGGATGAGCTTATGAGGGGGTGTTGACGAGGAGGGAGAAGGGGAAGGTGGATGTAAGAGAGGGGGAAGATGGGTATGGGAGGGGAGAGGAAGAGAGGAGAGAGGGTGGGTATAAGAGAGGGAAGGTGGATTGAGAGAGAGGGAAGGTGGGTATGGGGGGGAGAGAAAGAGGGAAGGTGGGTATGGGGGGGAGAAAGAGAGGAAGAGAAAGAGAGGAAGAGAAAGAGAGGAAGAGAAAGAGAGGAAGAGAAAGAGAGTGAGAGAGAGGGAAGAGGGGTATGGGGGGGAGAAAGAGAGGAAGAGAAAGAGAGTGAGAGAGAGGGGAAGAGAGTGAGAGAGTAAGGGTGAGAGAGTAAGAGAGTAAGAGTGTAGAGAGTAGGAGAGTAAGAGTGTAGAGAGTAAGAGTGAGAGAGGGGGGAATACGAGAGAAGAGAGTGAGAGAGAGTAAGAGAGAGGAGAGAAAGAGTAGGGGTGAAGAGAAGTGGGAGTGGAGAGAAGTATGAAGAGAGGTGAAGAGACATACAAAGAAGTAGGAGTCGGAGCAGGAGGTGGGGGAGGGGAGAGATGGGTGGTAGGAGGGAGGGTGGGGGAGAGAGACAGGAGGAGGGTGGGGGAGAGAGACAGGAGGAGGGGGTTAGATGAAGAGTGGAGTTGAGTTGAGCCCATGTGGCGCAAAGGAGCGAAGATAGAAGATTAATCCCTGTTCACGGCGCAAACGGGAGTCCGGATGGCCCCTGTGCATGGACAATCCAAACACAGACAGGTGTTGCCGCAAGGAGTGGCCGGCAGAATGGAAGTGGCGTGACACCGGGGTGTCATTGCCGACGTTGATATCTCGGAGGTGTTCCGCGAATCGGTCGGCCAGGCGGCGCCCCGTTTGTCCGATGTACAGGGATTGGCAGAGAGAGCAGGAGAGGCAATATATGATGTTGGTAGACGTGCAGGTGAAGGAGTCGGTGATGCGATAGGGTCGGTGATGGGTGCTGGTGAGGAGGGTGGTGTTGGAGAGGTAAGGGCAAGTGCGGCAGCGTGGGCGGGAGCAGGGGAACGAGCCAGGTTGGGAGGTTGGGTTGGGGAAGAAGCTGTGGACCAAGGTTGTGGGCTCGTTTGAAGGAGGGGAGGGGTCGATTAGGGAAGATGTGGGAGGTGGAGGGGTCGGACTGGAGGCGCCGAAAAGCTTGGAGAATGGAGCGTTGGAGGGGTAGGGTGGTGGGATGGTAGGTGAGGGGAAAAGGGAGGCGGGAAACGGCAGGGCGGGTTCGGGGGGAGAGGTATGTATATGTGTATATATATATATATACACACACATATATACACACAAACGCCCACATTTACACATATGCACATACGTACCTACGCATATACAAATATACACATATGTGTGCATGTCCCCATACACACATATATACATATATATATATATATACACATGTATAAATAGAAATAGATACATACACATACATATACATCTACGCCTATAACCAAATAAACAGATACACATATACATATACATACATGTATACAAACACATACGTAAACACACGCATGCATATACATACATACATACAAATACATATATGTAACAAAAAGAACTCAAATGTTTTCATATATACATACATACATATACATATATATATAAATATATATATATATATATATATATATATACATATATATATATATATACATATATATATATATATATATATATATATACACATATACATACACATACATATACATATATATACACAAACACACATACATACATATATACACACACATACATACAGATATATGTACACACACCCACACAAGTATATATATATACATACATACACAGACACACTCACACACATATCTATATATATATAAATATACATATATATACATATACATATACATATATATATATATATATACACACACAGACACACACATATATATATACATACATACACATACATACACATGTGGACATACACACTCACATAAACTTGTATACACAATCATATACACACATGTATATTTACACACACACACACACATATACATCTAAATATAGACATATATTTTTTTATATAAAAAATACATCTACACAAATACGCTCCCATACTTATTCACAAGTACATTCATATATGAATATATAAATAAACCTATGTATAAGTAAATACATCTGTACACAAAAATGTACATAGATCCAAAAAATCATACGTAAATGCATATTGATATATTTTTTAAAAATAATATTAATAAGAGTAAAAACAAGGGTAAAAGTAAAAGTATAAATGATAATGTGTATATGTACACAAAAAAATCAATAGAAACACCTCTAGTTTATACAAAATCCTGAATATGTATACACAGATACACACATACACATTTTCTCTCACAGATACACGCGTATATATAAACACCCATACCGGTATATTCATACATACATACATAAATTTTGTATGTTTTGGTTGTTACAAGAGTTTATCAAGATTTAAAATATGCTCTTACGAAAGTTTAGATAAATAATTTGAATCGTAAAGAATTTTAATCTTCTGACCTTTGAGGGAAATAAAAATATGTTTTATTAGAACTATTTGAAGAATTTACTTATTACAGGTAAATATGATAGCGTTTTATAAAAACAGTGACTGTTATTTAAATGCTGAAAATGTATGTTTTTGCCAGTGTTTACATCTGTAAGAATGTTCTATGAAAGTATTTACCAGATTATTCTTTGAAAATAAAATAAAGAGGAGTTCTGTAACACAAAGATGGCAAAATTTTCCACCCTTTTCATATGGCTTAGAAATAGAAAGAATAAGCCAGTCTAGTTTAAATTTAATGTTATTATCTTTAAGATCCCAAATTAGTTTGCTAAGGCTCGTGGTATTACGTTTGCTTCTATCTCTAAAGGATGAAAAATGGTTAGAAATTCTAGTGGATAATGGTGTAGAGGAGGATCCTACATAAAAGTGAGTATTTGTGGGAGTACTAACTTGGCATTGGTAGTGTTTCTGAGTTTCGCATTTTCACTTAAAAAGCTAATTCTTTTGCTATTGACTTCTGAAATAATGATTTTGTTGTTGTGACTATTTCTATTATGTGTTGTGTTATTATTATTGTTCCCTATATTATTATTATTAGTGTTATTATTGTTATTTTGGTAAGGGTTAATAATGTTTGGTTCAATGTTATTACTGTTTGAACTCTCTAGTGGATGCAAAAGCCTCATATTGTGTGCAGATATTATCTGTGAAATGTTCTTCATGTTAGAGAAACCGATTCTAACCTTGTGTGTGTTTATGACTTTGGAGTAATGAGAATGTTTAGGAAAGTTCTTATTTATAACGTTTTGGAACTGGGATACCAAGTTTGATTTTACACTTTTACTAAAAGGAAGAATTACCCAGACATATTTATTAGGTTCTGGTTTAGAATGTTTTCCGGTATTGTATATATATATATATATATTAAATCTCTGAATGAGGTATTAACAGTAACTGCACGACAAGGTGAAGTATATTTGCCACTTAAATGTGGCTGACCCCTAAGGGTGGATGTTACTGTTGCTTTTAGCCCCAGGAGAACATCTCCTCCAGCTGGCTATTGACACACATCTGTGTCCTGTCTGTATTTGCAAAAGGAAGTCATCCTTTCCATCTTGATCTGCAATACGTACGGACTCGAGTTTCTGGGTATTTACCCATCCTCAGCGTACGACAATCGCCGACCTTCAATGCGAAAAATGTCCCGATGCAAATACATATATCCTTTTTCCAGTGAAATTATTCAATGATCTCGAAAAAGTAAAAACAAGCAATGTTAAATCTCTGAACGAGGTATTAACAGTAACTGCACGACAAGGTGAAGTATATTTGCCACTTAAATGTGGCTGACCCCTAAGGGTGGATGTTACTGTTGCTTTTAGCCCCAGGAGAACATCTCCTCCAGCTGGCTATTGACACACATCTGTGTCCTGTCTGTATTTGCAAAGGGAAATCATCCTTCCCATCTTGATCTGCGATACGTATGGACTCGAGTTTCTGGGTATTTAACCGTCCTCAGCATACGACAATCGCCGACCTTTGATGCGAAAAATGTCCCATTCAGAGATTTAACATTGCTTGTTTTCACTTTTTCGAGATCAGTGAATAATTTCACTGGAAAAAGGATATATGTATTTGCATCTTACCACACAGCGACTCCCACGCCAATATATATATATATATATATATGTATATATATATATATATATATATATATATATATATATACACATGTGTATATATATATATATATATATATATATATATATTTACATGTATATATATATATATATATATATATATATATATATTTACATGTATATATATATATATATATATTTACATGTATATATATATATATATATATATATATATATATATATATATATATATATGGGCATCGGTACCATTTTCCTCTTTCTCCGTTCTTCCATTCTCCGAACTTTCCATCTTTCCGACGAAGGGCTACGCCCGAAATGTCATACACTCTCTCTTTCCTTTCCTGAGCGTCCAATAATACTATCCATATCACGTCCTCACTTTGTTGTTTTTTTGTTTTTTTGTTATTGTGTTTTTGAACTATATATATATATATATATATATATATATATGTACATATATATATATATATCGATTTAAATGAGAGCTCAAAACTGATCCATTGAAAATACTTTATTATAACAATGAAAATGACCTATGATCATTTTGATGCAATATCCAGATTGATTCATGTTTTTTTGCATGTTTCCATAGGTCAACTATGAATGTTGTATATGAATGTTATGTATTTTTATTGTCTTCCTGATACTAATAATAAGGCCCTGAGGAGATGCAGTATCCCATATTTTATAATACTACATACGTTAACAAAATTAAATCAAATACAAAAAAAAAGAAAAAAAAACACAAAAAAAAGAAGTAGGTATAAACACATGAACAAATAAATAAATAAAAACAAAAATAAACGAACATGTATTAACAGAGGATATAGATAATATAGGCACTCCCCATACACACAGATGCACTTACAAAACATAGACACATATAGAGGGATACGCATGCGTAGACACATACAATAGGAATACAAAATACAAAATGGCTGATAGTTAGCAAGGTGGGACACACATAAGAAAGAAGAAAGCAAAGGACCACTGATGAGGTCACAGAAGTGTGACGAAAGAACTCTGGCCGAAATAGGATTAATGTAATGTAATATAATATAAAGCTGAAGCAAATTAACACCAAATATACAGTGCGTGTGTTTTTATTGGCTAAACTGGCAATATGACCATCCCCAAATACAACAACATCTGTTTCAACACACGATTTCACATCAAAAATCTTGCAAAACAAATATATATAAATATATATATGTACATATATACAGGGTCTGCCATAAGTAACTATATATTTTCTTTTGCTTGTAACTTTGTTGATACTTATTCAATTTTTCTATTTCATATGTCATTGAAAGTTGAAATCTTATATTTTTATTTCTTTTTTTTCTCCCTATTTCAGATATACTGTTATATCAATTATGTCCACCCGATTAATAAAAGAGCAAAAGATTGCGGTTTTGAAATGGTTCTGCACAAAGTTATCTGGCAGCTCGAATTTGTTCCTTAAGTTCGGTAATGTTGCAGCGTTTTGTTGAGTAGACTTTCTCTTTGAGAACACCCCACAGGAAAAAGTCGGGTGGGGTCAAATCCGGCGAACGAGACAGTCACTCAAGCGGTCCTCGCCTGCCAATCCATCGGCAGGGCAGGTTGGCGTCCAGCCAGTCTCGCACAAGCGTAGCATAATGGGCCAGTGCCCCATCCTGCTGAAAGTACAGACCCTCTGCTCCATCCTGCTGTTGTAATAACGGCAAAAGCAGCTTCTGTAGCATAGCCTGATAACTTTAGTTTTCGATTATGACATACAGGGTGTCAATGTGTGGTCTGATGAGTGTATAGGATGGGAGGAATTCATTTTTCTTCCGCTCTATCTGATCTGTGGTTCTGTGAAAGCTATTATTTTTCAGTGCAGCAGTAATGATGTTGTTTGGCGGATCGCCACTAGCAATCATCCATGCTCACAACAGAAGATTTAATTCTTTCTTCTCCCACTTTGGTGCCATCTTCGTTTTTTAAGCCCAGAAGGGGAGTAGAGGATAGAGAGGAAGTGGAAGATAGCGGGAGGTAGAAAAGAAGAAACACAGAGTGGGGAATAGGGAAAGAGAGGAAGATATGAAGGAAAGAGAGAGAGGGAGATATGAAGGAAAGAGAGAGGGTGATATGAGGAAGAGAGGGAGTGTGGGGTGTTAGAGAGACAGAGGGAGGTAGAGGAAGGGGAGAGAAGGAGAGATAGAGTGAGGAGAGGAGGGGAAGAGAAAGAGAGACAGAGTGAAGGAGAGGGGGGAAAAGAAAGAAAGACAGAGGGAGGGAGAGGATGGGAAGAGAAAAACAGACAGACTGAGGGAGAGACAGGAAAGGATGAAGGATGTGAGAGAAAGGGAGAAACGGAGTGAGAAGAGGAGGAAAATGAGAAGTATATTAGGGAGAGGGTGAGGTGAAGATACAATATTCCTGCATATCTCACGTCTATTTTCATTCCCCCACTTCACTCTCTATTTCATATCTTATCTACAATAACTATTGCTTAACCATTTTCTCACACCATCTCCAATGACGGGATATATAAAATATCCCGGGAACAGCTGTAAGACCTATTTATAAATGTTTTGAAATCTTTACAGCCTTGGATTTTTATTTCATTCTGTTAATTTTTTTATATATACACGTGCTGACATGACCTACGTTGGACTCCTCATTCTCATAATCACCGAAGTTGGAGCTTAACTACAGTCTGTCCATAGCACTTACTCAGCATTACCTGACACCTTTGGGTATTCTTGACACCATTACCTCTCATAACCTAAAGATATATATATACAAGAATAAGGGCAGGGAATCGTCAATTAATAATAGAATTAATAATTAACAATTTTGCCAAGTAGTTCAGTATGAAAAAACCTTTATCGGTAAAACCATTTATCATCATAAATATACAGGGATTAGCATTGAGTTGCTTCTCCAATATACTGAAAATTTAGAAATAGCAGTCAAAGAACTACTGATTCTAAACTACAAATTTTTCTCTAAACGGATGGCGATATTTATGGCACACATAGAACAAAAACCGGAGGGAAAAGCGTAAACAAAACAAGTCTTTAGTTAATTGGATACGAATCGTTTCATGGTTAAGCGAATGAAAATTTCACTATTCCAATCTTCAGCCCAAATATTCTGATAAATTTGAAAGTGTCTCTAAAAAAATTCACGGTAATCTTTGGCCATGCGACACCAAAAATCAACGATAAGAAAGGCACTTACGAATTCATCGGCTAGTGAGTTCAGGCATCTCACCTCAAAGAAATCTATTCCATGTGCGTCACAAATAGTCCCGTATGAAAAGAAGTCCTGTGTGGAGGGATTACGGTTTAACCATCTAACTTAGAGATATCAAATATAAAATATACAAGAATAAGGGCAGGGAATCGTCAATTAATAATAGAATTAATAATTAACAATTTTGCCAAGTAGTTCAGTATGAAAAAACCTTTATTGGGCTGAAGATTGGAATAGTGAAATTTTCATTCGCTTAACCATGAAACGATTTGTATCCAATTAACTAAAGACTTGTTTTGTTTACGCTTTTCCCTCCGGTTTTTGTTCTATGTGTGCCATAAATATCGCCATCCGTTTAGAGAAAAATTTGTAGTTTAGAATCAGTAGTTCTTTGACTGCTATTTCTAAATTTTCAGTATGTTGGAGAAGCAACTCAATGCTAATCCCTGTATATTTATGATATATATATATATATATATATATATATATATATATATATATAGTCCTCAGTCAAATCGTCCAACCCCTAGCATGGAAGGCGGACGTTAAACGATGATGATGATGATGATGATGATATAAATATATATATATATATATATATATATATATATATATATATTTATTTATTTATTTATGGGTTTCAGCCAAGTGGCTGCGGTCATGCTGGTGCACCACCGTGATTTTCCGTCTTTATGCTGTGCTCTCTTCACGTTCCTTGCATGGCTCTTCAGTACCTCCAGGCCCTGTGTATGCCAGTTGGGAGGTGTATATATATGTATGTGTATGAGTATATGTATATATGTGAGTGTGTGTGTTTTAGTATAGACGTGTTAATATGTTTATATATTTGTGTGTATGTATATATGTTTAAATATTTATTTTTATATGTATTTATATATGTGTATCTGTATATATCTTACTCTTATTATTAATTTATTATATATTAGAATTTAAAATTCATTAATGTTTTATAAAATAGCTGTGGCTTTTTTATGTTATTAGTTATATAAACTTTAAATCTTTCATTCATTTTTTAAGTAGTATTCTTTCATTCATGTTTTCGTATTCTATTCTCTATTTTAACGTAGTATTTTCGCGCGACCTCTTGCTTAAAATGCTATAGGTATTAGTTAACGTCTTAGCTTTAGTTTGAATTATGGAAAAATATGGATAAGTACTGTTTTTACTTTGCTAAACCTTTTTCTAATATTTGAAAATAATATGTATTCTTGGTTTTTATATTATTCATTTGATTTTTTAAAAGATTATTTTTAATTGATAACTTATTTAACACTAAATTATTTAGAAGTTAGTGTATCATTTCACCATAATATAACACTTCGATTTGAATAGTTTTGGTATATTTTCGATTATTTTTGATTAATATTTGATTAATAATTAGTCTTTATTGTTTATAATATCAAAGGTTTATTTATTAAAACTTAGTATATATAAAGTTTAATCTTTTATTCTTAATAATTTTTTTCATTCTTAAATTTTTCATTCATAATTTTTTCATTCATATTTTTATTTTTATTTCTACGTTTGTAGAAATACGTATTCTTGTATTTTTCTATTATTCAATTGATTTTTAATGATAATTAAATAAACGTTTTTAGTTTTAAATAGTATAGCTTTAACTATTATACCGGTTGAATATGTACTAATTTTATCTTTATTATTATTTTAACCTTAAACTTCGTTTAAATTGTATTTAAAACGATAATAATTTATGTAAGCTGGTTTTTGTATATAAAATACATGTTAGCATATATTATAATGGATGTAGGGATGATTATGGAATGTTTATTATTTTGATATTTTTAATAATTTTTCTATCTTTATCATCAAAATCATCATCATCGTCGTTTAACATCCGCTTTCCATGCTAGCATGGGTTGGACGATTTGACTGAGGACTGGTGCAACCGGATGGCTACACCAGGCTCCAATCTAATTTGGCAGAGTTTCTACAGCTGGATGCCCTTCCTAATGCCAACCACTCAGAGAGTGTAGTGGGTGCTTTTACGTGTCACCCGCACGAAAATGGCCACGCTCGAAATGGTGTCTTTTATGTGCCACCCACACAAGAGCCAGTCCAGGGGCACTGGCAACGATCTCACTTGGCTTGCCGGGTCTTCTCATGCACAGCACATTTCCAAAGGTCTCGGTCAGTAGTCATCGCCTCGGTGAGGCCCAATGTTCGAAGGTCTTGCCTCACCACCTCAGCCCAGGTCTTCCTGGGCCTACCTCTTCCACGGGTTCCCTCAACTGTTAGGGAGTGGCACTTTTTCACGCAGCTATCCTCATTCATTCTCACCACATGTCCAAACCAGCGCAATCGTCTCTCTTGCACACCACTACTGACGCTTCTTATGTTCAGCTTTTCTCTCAAGATACTTACACTCTGATGGGTATGCACATTTACATTACACATCCAGCGGAGCATACTGGCTTCATTCCTTGCGAGCTTACGCATGTCCTCAGCAGTCACAGCCCATGTTTCACTGCCATGTAGCATGGCTGTTCGTACACATGCATCATACAGTCTGCCTTTTACCCTGAGTGAGAGTCCCTTTGTCGCCAGCAGAGGTAAGAGCTCTCTAAACTTGGCCCAGGCTATTCTTATTCTAGCAGTTACACTTTCAGCGCACCCACCCCCACTACTAACTTGGTCACGCAGATAGCGGAAGCTATCAACTACCTCTAGTTTTTCTCCCTGGAATGAGATAGAAGTTGTTTCCTGTTTGTTTACAGTGTTTATTGCACCTGAACATCTGCCACATACAAAGACTAACTTTGTAGTTAATCTGCCTTTGATATTGCTGCACCTCTTATGTGTCCATAGCTTGCACCGGGTACATCTTATAGAGTTACTACCTACTCCTTTACTGCATACTGAGCAGGGCCATCTACCTGAAGGAGTTTGTGTTTTATCTACCTTCCTACTTATTAGGATTTTGGTTTTAGCTAGGTTGACTCTAAGGCCCTTCGATTCTAGTCCTTGCTTCCACACCTTAAACTTCTCCTCTAGTTCTGATAGTGACTGCACAATTAGTGCAAGGTCATCAGCATAGAGGAGCTCCCAGGGGCAACCTGTCTTGAATTCCTCTGTGATCGCCTGGAGGACTATGATAAATAGGAGGGGGTTGAGGACGGAACCTTGGTGGACCCCTACCTCTACCCGGAATTCATTACTGTACTCATTTCCAACCTTCACCTTACTGACAGCATCTCTGTACATGGCTCGCAAAGTATCTTATATAAATTCATTTGGTACTCATTGTTGGTTGATATATATATTTATTTATTATAATTATTGTTCTATTTACGACCTGACGATTAACTATATTTTTTAATAGAATTTATTTTCGATAATTTTAATTGATTTTAATCGATTTAAATTTCCTTTCTATTTGAAAATTAGTTATGAAACACGTGTAGTCATTTTACTATCTTAATCTTATGATATTTACTTTGTTTTATATTATACTCATTTATTGTGCTTTTAATTATTATTTTTCTACATGTGATAGTGGATTTTCATTGATGAGTTCTTGAAACTTGGTTCTTTTCCCTAAAACTATATATTTTTATATATATTATAATCTATAAAGCTTAATTTAATTTTTATTTTTTTATAAATTGATTTTAATTGAGTTTTTACCCGTAATTTTGGATTTTGTCCCTAATATGATTATATATATATATTTATCATCATCATCATCATATATATATATTTATATATATATATATAAAGATATACATTATATATATATATATATATATATATATATATAAAGATATACATTATATATATATATATATATATATATATATATATATATGTATATCTTTTATATATATATATATATATATATATATGGAGAGAGGGGGGATTACTTTTGTTCATGAATGACCATGGGATTGCGCCTAGAAGCCGAGACACAAGTCCAGGCAAGGTTGTTTATGGAAGACCAGCAGTTACCCATGTATTCCAGCCCCCCCTCTCCATGCCACTGATGTTACCCAAGAGAAAGTCAAAAGCCAATAAAGCTTGGCACCAGTGATGTCACAATTCATTTCTACAGCTGAGTGGACTGGGGCAAAATGAAAGAAAGTGTCTTGCTGAAGGTCACAACACACAACCTAGTCCAAGAATTGAACTCACTACCTCATGGTTGTGAATCTAACACTCTAATCACTGACCCATGTACCTTTTACCCTTACCCTGTGTGTGTATGTGTGTGTGTGGTGTATGTTTTACAAATTAAGACAATGAAATGTAAGAAAAACTTAACTTGTATTGTTGCAAATGACAACTGATTCCACTGTTGGGATAGCAGATAATGAGAAGTAGTGAATAAAGCCTGTAATATAATGAAGTATAGAAATAGTTGCTGAGGAATAGATGCTGACACTTCTACTCTCAATATAGCGTCTACAGGTGTGCACAGTAATGCAAGACAATACTAGAACTGTTGTAAAGTTGTCAATCGGCCCTACAAAGATAAAAATAATGCATAAGTACAATAGAACTCAATGTATGAAAAAATAATGCAAAAGAATAACATGCAGGCTGTAAATTGACAGATTTATTAGTTTGTATCTTTGCACTCTGAGTTCAAATCCTACCAAAGTCAACTTTGCTTTTCATTTTTAAATAGTTGATAAATAAAGTAGATAAATAGAATTGTTAGAGCATTAAATGAGATACAATATGCTATCTGTTCCAACTCTTTGTTCAAATTTCATCTCCTATCATCAGCCTACTCATAGTGGAAGCAAATCCTTTGGGATCTGGCTAATTGTAATAGACTTCCAATGTCAGATGAAGCGATACATGATTATGCAAAGATGCAAATGCGGATCCTATGCGGATCCTGCAATAGAAGCAGAATAATTGCTAAGACAAAATAAAATTCACAAGATTATGGACCACGTCTTTAGTACAACTCAACTACTAACCTAATTTTAGGTGATCAGATGCACCCCCATCATGCTCTAGAAAATAATATAAATCAGGATGGTTTCCACAACATTTCATGTAGACTATATTTACAGGATAATGAGTCTCAACCTTCCCCTGTAAACATATCAACTGAAGGTAGTTTTCTAAGCATTATGAGCAACATATATGCCCACTAGAATAATGAACACTGGGACATACCTTCACAAAATATAAAATAGCCATGGCAAAAGTGGTTTCATTTTGTTTTATTTACGTAGATAAAATTATCTACAGAGACATTAAGATAAATGCTAATATATGGATGGAAACATCACAATACAAAATTAATAAAAACTACAGGAAAATAACCAAGACAGTAGAACAGGAAAATAACTAAGAGAGTAGAACAGGAAAATAACCAAAACAGTAGAACAGAAGAGAGAAAAACCTGATAATACATTCCTTTTTCAACTGTACTTGAGAGTAACTGTTTATATTATGACAGAAACTGCTGCATTATGCTCACAGATAGACAAATCTAGTGACTGAAACATTTTTTTTACAGATGATCAAACTAATAAAAATCATACATTCTTCAATAAACTAGGATTATATGTCTTATATGCAAGACTGCAGGTTTTGCAATAAAGACAGATTGATTATTAAATAAATACTTCAGTTGATTGGCTACAAATCAAGTTACAAATTTACTCCAAATAGAGTTGAAAGGGCTAGCGACTAGTACTAAAACTTCAACTGCCCTGTCCACTTAATTTAGAATTAGCAGCCAAATTTGCCTTGAAGCGATTCCCACTATCTTGATAAGGAGAAAACTTTTTAAAATTTCAGAATACAGTAAACTGCAAGTATGCCTATTTACTTGCAACTCTCAGCACTAACAAGAACTTGTTGCCTGCACACAGCACTACAATGACAAAACAAAACTAAAACAAAAGTACTTCGCACAAAATACACAACCATCAAAGTAACTAATGTACACCATGTAATACAAAACGTTGAACATACAAACAGTTTAAAAATTACTTTTATATAGAATTAAAAACTTCATGCTGTGAACATTGCTATGATGCAAGAAATAATGCTACAAACCCAACATAGAATCCCTTTAAATCATAGATGACATTCAGATAAACTGGAGCTCCCATTACACAAATAAAATAATACATAGGTACTACAACATTCAGTACATGATTATAAAGAGAGCATGAAAGTACAATAGAAATAGAAGCATTCAAAATGAAAACCAACACTACCATCCTACCAGGAAACATAATCTTACTAATTATTTTAATACTCTCCCAAACACTAATACTGAGAGACTTCAATACATGCAACACCTCCTGGCACAAAATCAACACAGGCAAGAGACAAGAAGTATCACATCTAAAGTCCTTTTATATCCTAAATGACCAACACACCTTCATATCTCAACAAACTTAAGTCAAGCAAATAAGGAAATTTCTACATAGTTGTTTCACCTGCAAGAAATAGCTGCCAATTCCCCCATAAAATCATATCCTACAATTTTGAAAGCAGAATGGACACATTGGATAATGTTATCTGAGATATACAAAACATAGTATAGTCATGAGTAGACACCTTTGATTATAGATTTGCTCATTCACATACCAAGTATCATGACCAAATGGCAAACAATATCCCACCTTTTCTCTAATCACCTGCCAATCATTATCACCAAATACTCATCAATGAATAAAACATTTTAAATACTTCAAAAAAATTCAGTTGAATCACTTATACCAAGAAACAATATTCAGGTTTTTGGAATTCCTCTACTCCAAAATCAGCAACACAGATTCTGCAGTACATACATTTAACAAAATAATTGGAAAAGCATCCAAGATATATAATCCACAAAAAGACAAAATGACGATACTAATAACAAAGTTAAAACAACCAATCTAACAGAACTAGAAATAACCTCAAAACACATCAAAACATACCAAAAAGGAAATTAAACAAATTAGATTAATAAACATTTGTATTCATTATAAACTAGAAATGAAGTTGTAAAACACTACTGAAAGTAATTAGCAGGATGAAGAACACTCTCAGCAGACTACATGTTACAAGTGGCATAGCCACATTTCAACAGTAATCAATCTTCTTTATCAAAAGACTTCCTCAAATAGTCACCAAGAACACATGTATAAAATGTGAAAATGAATTTCGTGCTTAGAGTATGACCTCAACACTTTATTCCATTCATCATCATCATCATCATCGTCGTTTAACGTCTGCTTTCTATGCTATCATGGGTTGGACGATTTGACTGAGGACTGGTGAAACCAGAAGGCTACACCAGGCTCCAATCTGATTTGGCAGAGTTTCTACAACTGGATGCCCTTCCTAACGCCAACCACTCAGAGAGTGTAGTGAGTGCTTTTATGTACCACCAGCACGAAGGCCAGTCAGGCGGTACTGGCAACAGCCACGCTCAAAATGGTGTATTTTATGTGCCACCTGCACAAGAGCCAGTCCAGGGGCACTGGCAACGGTGTCGCTCGAAAGTCCTTACACATGCCACGGGCACAAGTGCCAGAAAGGCGTCGCTGGGCACAGATGCCATCACAATTTCGCTTTCGCTTGCCCCAATAAGTCTTCGCAAGCTGAGTTTCGTATCCAATGTGGGAGACGATGTTGGCAATGGGTACCAGTCGTCCAATTTAACTCGATTTCGATTTCACTTGCCTCAACAGGTCTTCGCAAGTGGAGTTTAGTGTCCAATGAAGGAAGGAAGGTACGCATAAGTGGACTGGCTGAGGCCTTAGATTTAGGTCTCACTTGGCTTGCCAGGTCTTCTCACGCACAGCATATTTCCAATTGGCAGAGTTTCTACAGCTGGATGCCCTTCCTAACGCCAACCACTCAGAGAGTGTAGTGGGTGCTTTTACTTGCCACCGGCACGAAGGCCAGTCAGGCGGTACTGGCAACGGCCACACTCAAAATGGTGTATTTTATGTGCCACCAGCACAAGAGCCAGTCCAGGGGCACTGGCAACGGTGTCGCTCGAAAGTCCTTACACATGCCACGGGCACAAGTGCCAGAAAGGCGTCACTGGGCACAGATGCCATCACAATTTCACTTTCGCTTGCCCCAATAAGTCTTCGCAAGCTGAGTTTCGTATCCAATGTGGGAGACGATGTTGGCATGGGTACCAGTCGTCCAATTTAACTCGATTTCGATTTCACTTGCCTCAACAGGTCTTCGCAAGTGGAGTTTAGTGTCCAATGAAGGAAGGAAGGTACGCATAAGTGGACTGGCTGGGCCTTAGATTTAGGTCTCACTTGGCTTGCCGGGTCTTCTCGCGCATAGCATATTTCCAATTGGCAGAGTTTCTACAGCTGGATGCCCTTCCTAACGCCAACCACTCAGAGAGTGTAGTGGGTGCTTTTACTTGCCACCGGCACGAAGGCCAGTCAGGCAGTACTGGCAACGGCCACACTCAAAATGGTGTATTTTATGTGCCACCCGCACAAGAGCCAGTCCAGGGGCATTGGCAACAATCTCTCTCGAAAGTCCTTACACATGCTGCGGGCACAAGTGCCAGAAAGGCGACGCTGGGAACAGGTGCCTTCACGATTTCGCTTTCCCCACTAAGTCTTCGCAAGCTGAGTTTCGTGTCCAATGAGGGAGACGACGTTGGCATGGGTGCCAGTCATCGAATTTAACTCGATTTCGATTTCACTTGCCTCAACAGGTCTTCGCAAGTGGAATTTAGTGTCCAATTTACTCGATTTCGATTTCACTTGAGACGACATTGGCATGGGTGCCAGTTGTCGAATTTAACTCGATTTTGATTTCACTTGCCTCAACAGGTCTTCGCAAGTGGAGTTTAGTGTCCAATGAAAGAAGGTACGCATAAGTGGACTGGCTGAGGCCTTAGATTTAGGTCTCACTTGGCTTGCCGGGTCTTCTCATGCACAGCATTGGCAGAGTTTCTACAGCTGGATGCCCTTCCTAATGCCAACCACTCAAAGAGTGTAGTGGGTGCTTTTACGTGCCATCGGCATGAAGGCCAGTCAGGCGGTACTGGCAACGGCCACACTCAAAATGGTGTATTTTATGTGCCACCCGCACAAGAGCCAGTCCAGGGGCACTGGCAACAATCTCGCTCGAAAGTCCTTACACATGCCATGGGCACAAGTGTCAGAAAGGCGACGCTGGGCACAGGTGCCATCAAGACTTTGATTTCGCTTGCCCCAATAAGTCTTCACAAGCTGAGTTTCGTGTCCAATGAAGGAGACGACGTTGGCATGTGTGCCAGTCATCGAATTTAACTCGATTTCGATTTCACTTGCCTCAACAGGTCTTCGCAAGTAAAGTTTAGTGTCCAATTTAACTCGATTACGATTTCACTTGCCTCAACAGGTCTTCGCAAGTGGAGTTTAGTGTCCAATTTAACTCGATTTCGATTTCACTTGCCTCAACAGGTCTTCGCAAGTGGAGTTTAGTGTCCTATGAAGGAAGGTACACATAAGTGGACTGGCTGAGGCCTTAGATTTAGGTCTCACTTGGCTTGCCGGGTCTTCTCACACACAGCATATTTCCAAAGGTCTCGGTCAGAAGTCATCGCCTCGGTGAGGCCCAATGTTCGAAGGTCGTGCCTCACCACTTCATTCCAGGTCTTCCTGGGCCTACCTCTTCCACAGGTTCCCTCAACTGCTAAGGTGTGGCACTTTTTCACACAGCTATCCTCATCCATTCTTGCTACATGACCATACCAGCGCAATCGTCTCTCTTGCACACCACAACTGATGCTTCGTAAGTTCAACTTTTCTCTCAAGGTACTGATACTCTGTCTAGTATGCACACTGACATTATACATCCATCGGAGCATACTGGCTTCATTCCTTGCGAGCCTACGCATGTCCTCAGCAGTCACGGCCCATGTTTCACTGCCATGAAGCATGGCTGTTCGTACACATGCGTCATACAATCTGCCTTTTACTCTGAGCGAGAGACCCTTTGTCGCCAGCAGAGGTAAGAGCTCTCTGAACTTGGCCCAGGCTATTCTTATTCTAGCAGCTACGCTTTCAGCGCACCCACCCCCACTACTAATTTGGTCACCAAGATAGCGGAAGCTATCAACCACTTCTAGTTTTTCTCCCTGGAATATGGCAGAAGTTGTTTTCTGCACATTCACAGTCTTTATAGCTCCTGAACATCTGCTACAAACGAAAACTAACTTCCTAGTTAACCTTCCTTTGATATTGCTGCACCTCTTATGTGTCCATAGCTTGGACTGGGTGCATCTTATAGAGTTACTACTCACGCCTTTTCTACAGTTCGAGCAGGGCCATCTACCCGAAGGGATATGTGTTTTGTCTGCCTTCTTACTTATTAGGACTTTGGTTTTAGCTTGCTTCCACACCTGAAACTTCTCCTCTAGTTCTGATAGTGACTCAGCAATTAGTGCAAGGTCATCAGCATAGAGGAGCTCCCAGGGGCATCCTGTCTTGAATTCCTAGGACTATGATAAATAGGAGGGCACTGAGGACAGAACCTTGGTGGACCCCTACCTCCATCCGGAATTCTTCACTGTACTCATTGCCAACCCTCACCTTACTGACAGCGTCTCTGTACATGGCTCGCACAGCTCTCACTAACCATTCTTCTATCCCTAGTTTCCTCATTGACCACCAGATGAGAGATAAGGGGGACCCTGTCGAAGGCTTCCTCCATGTCAACGAAAGCTAGGTACAGAGGTTTATCCTTGGCTAGGTATTTCTCCTGAAGCTGTGTTACCAGCAATATAGCATCAGTGGTGCTTTTCCCAGGCACAAACCCAAACTGCATCTCATCTAAACTGACTCGCTCCCTAAGTAGTTGAGCTATGACCCTCTCCGTGACTTTCATTACCTGATATAGAAGCTTGATACCTCTGTAATTATTTGTATCTAAAGCGTCACTTTTACCTTTATAGCAGTTGACTATGGTGCTGCTACACCAGTCATTGTGTATGACTCCTTCGTGTATCAACTGGTTAACAATATGGGTGACTAGGCTATAGCCGACATTGCCAGATATTTTGAGCATCTCTGCAGTGATTCCTGATGGGCCGGGGGCCTTCCCTGTCTTCATACTCTTAATTGCTTTATCTACCATGGTACTGTCAACTCGGATAGCTGGTCCCTCTGTTGGATCGACAATCAGCAGACTCTCTTTCTCCCATTCATTCTCTTCATTGAGCAATCTTTCGTAGTGGCGTCTCCAAACCACTTTCTTTGCAACCTCATTTAGTGCAAGCATACTATCATCCATGCGAACACATTTCTCTCCCACGACATCACGATTCTCTCTCACACACTGTCTTGTAACACGAAATACCTCATATATCAGAAATATAGCAGAAGATTGCAAGGGCCTGACAAAATCACAAAAATAGACATAAAATACTTAGGATCTGAAGAAATTATTGCACTCACTAGCATCATCAACTACCCATCAACACTATTAAATTTGCTCTGAAAATTGAGTAAATGTAACTAAAGTAACATCACACACACACACACACTCATCACTTCCTGTGAACAATCCTCTCACTACTCTTCAAACAATTCTAGTAAGATTCATTCTTGACAATACTAAACAATGCATTCCTTTCCTAACAACATAGCTTCAGAACACTATGTTCATCCACCACACTAATCAAAAACCCCATACAAAGAATGAATAAATGAAATAATGAAGGAAGGGAGAGAGGGAGGAAAGAAAAAGAAAGAAAGAAAGATAAACAAAAAATACACTATTAAACTATGATTCATACCTACTAAAAACAGCACAAAATGCTAGTTGGAAAACCATCTACTTTCACATCACCAAATTTTATAAAATTACTAGCTTAAAAACCACCCTATCGAGCAGCTTTTAAGCTAGCTCCTATGGAGGGTTCTTCATTGGGCCTTGGGCCCAACAATGACACTTCATGCATTGAGTACATGTGAAATTTTATTAAACTTGATCAATATTTTTCAAGCAATGAACGATTTTTATCAAAACAATGATATAATTTGTCAACTTGGAACTTATTGCAAAGATGTATGATAAACAACATTTTTTGTCTTCCCATTTGGGAGTCAGTACAATTTTTTCTTTATCTAACCTTATTTTTTCTCTCTCTCTCTTTCTGTTGATTGTTTTCAACTATCATCACCAGTACCACCATGACTACCATACACACCATTCAGACTTCTGACGCCATCACCATCAATACCTTTGACTTCACCGCCTTCCCCTCCACCACCATCACCACTGTCTTTCACACTTACTATCACCGTCATCCCTAACCGCCTCAGCTACCATCACCATCGCCTCCTCCTCTATCACAATTACAGCTCATACTATTACTATCATCCCATTACCATCACAACCGTCAATCTACTACTGCCCTCACCATCTCTATGCCTACTATTACTCTCACCCCAACATGAGGTATAGTATTAGGTTGTCAAGAAAGCACTTGTGGAATTTTAAAGTTTGGTTTTAAATTATGTATTTTCAAATTAATTTTTGTTAAATTACTTTGACTTTATATATCATTTTAAAGCCCGTTTTTCGCTCTATCTAACCGTGTTACTCTTCTGCTTTTTGAATAATTAGGCCATTTTTTTCCGGAACGTTGAATACAACATGAACAAAAAGCAAATTTCCACAATTTTCTTATTTGAGTTCAAGCTAGGCCAGAAACCTGCTGAAACAGCTCACGATATCAATGATGTGTTTAGCCCAAGAACCACTAATGAATATTCAGCAAAATGATGGTTCAAGAAATTTCGTAGCTGTGATGAGAGTCTTGAAGATGATAAGCATAGTGGTCAGCCATCGGATGTTGACAATGATCAACTAAGAGCCTTAGTGGAAGCCAATCCATGCACAACTGTTCGAGACCTTGCTTCTGAATTAGACATAATGTAGACGACAATTTCCAACCACTTGTAAAAGATTGGAAAAACAAAAATACTTGAGAAATGGGTGCCGCACGAATTGAACGACAACCAAAAAAAAAACGTTGTTTTGAAGTGCCGTCTTCCCTTCTTTTACACAACAAGAATGACCCGTTTCTTGACAGGATTGTGACTTGCAATGAAAAGTGGATTCTTTACAACCGGCGATGCTCAGCTCAGTGGTTGGATGCCGACGAAGCTCCACGGCACTTCCCAAAGCCAAAGTTGCACCAAAAGAAGGTCACGGTGACTGGTGGTCTGCGGCCGGTCTCATCCATCACAGCTTTTTGGATCCAGGTGAAACCATTACGGCGAAGTACTGTCAGCAAATGGATGAAATGCATAAGAAACTCTGACAACAACAGCCAGCATTGGTCAATAGAAAAGGACCAATTCTTCTCCATGACAATGCTTGGCCGCACGTCGCACAACTGACCCTACAGAAGTTGAACAAATTGGGCTACGAAACTCTGTCTCATCTGCCATACTCACCAGACTTCTCGCCTACAGACTACCACTTTTTCAAGCATCTCGACAACTTCCTGTGTGAAAAATGCTTCAAAAACCAAGACGATGCCAAACATGCCTTCAACGACTTCATCGCCACCAGAACGTAGGATTTTTAAGCTACTGGCATAAATAAACTTATTTCGGGTTGGCAAAAGTGTGTTGATTCTGATGGTGTTTATTTCAATTAATAAAGTTCTGTTTGAGCTGAGATATGTGCATCTGAATTTAAAGGTTAAAAACCGCAAGAACTTTCTTGACAACCTAATAGAAGTGTCATTGAACAGTGAGAAAGGAGGTCAAAGTGTGACACACTGACACACAGAAATTTGTTTTGGCATTTATTATTATAGAAGAATAAGTTCAAGCATAGCAAAGGTTACTCAACAACTACATGAGTTTGTGGTGCAATGCAACTGTACATCTTGGGCAATTGTCTTCTACAGCCTGAGGCTGTAGTAGAAGATTACCCAAAATCTCGTAAGTGAAATTTGACAGAAAGACATTGTGCATAAAACTAACATATATGTATATGTTAATTTGTGTGTGTGAGTGTGTGAACTAATGTAAAATTTAGTTGTTCAATAAGTAAAATCAATAAATAAGTTTTATCCTTGAAAATAAGTATAGAGGCAATATATGGTGGTTACAACATGGTTGCGGTGTAAGTGATTTACAGTAACAGATTTAGGATATGAAATTTCTAAAATGGATTTCTTCTTTCCATACAGCCTTATATAGCACAGCAGTCATACATGATTACAAGTGATGGCCAGAGTATATATATACAAGAGGAAGTAAAAAATCATCTGCAATTACACCAAAACTTTCTTTGAGTTGGTCACACTGCTTTTAGCAATTATGTGCTAAAACATGGTACTCTTTTAGTTACATAATCAAAGTTTGATTCTGATCGCTCCAGTTTTATTTCTTGTCTTACAGAGTAAACATAGCTACTCTGCTGGCAGTGTGCACCAAGCAGATCAATGATCCAATTTCTCTGGTCTGAAAGTGTGTCAGTGACTGAAATTCATTTAAGGCTTTCAGTACAATATGGAGACAGTGCACTTCTGCAAAGAAGTGTGTTTGGGTGGATTGAAAAGTTTTAAAATGGTCAAACAAGCATGAACCAAGAAGAGAGAGCAGGATACCCATCAACCTCCACCACTGATGTGAAGATTCAACAAGCTTGTGAGACTGTTCTGGTGAACCAATAAGTGACCATCGATGAGATGCCATGTTCTCTGTAAATTAGTTATGGTTTTACATATGAAATTATCCACAATAAACTTCTGTAAAGTCTGTGCGGTGACAAGAGAGCTTACCGAAGTGCATATATGCAATCATGTGGAGATCTGTTAACACTTACTTGAACACAATGACGAATGTGAAGCTGTTTTGGAGAAAGTAGTCAGAGGAAATCAGATCTGGGTTCATCACTGAGCCAGAATCCAAATGGCAGACAATAGAGTGGAAATACCCAGAGTCGCCAGTGAAAGAGGAACTCAAGACACAACCTTCCACAGAAAAAGTAAGGCTAATTGCTTTCAGAGATGCAAAAGGGCCTATACTGGAACATTACCTGAAAAAAGGATCTACAGTAACCAGTGTAGGCTACAGGGAAATGCTGACCAACAAACTGAAACCAGCACTTTGCACCAAACACCAAGGTCTATTATCAAAGCAAGCGTTATTGTTACACAACAATGTATGGAATAAGCTTGTGAACCACTGGAAAAAGTACATCAGAAAGCAAGGAGAATATGTAGAAAAATTATGTTATTGTTCAACCCCTGCTTTTTTAATAAATTACAGAAACAGAAGTGCATATAATTTTTGATGTACTCTCACATATATTTTACATACAACTTGTTCTGCAAAGATCACAAACACTTCAACACCTTCCAACATCACCATTTCAGAGATGCCAAATAGCATCAACACTATCAGGTATTGTCCAGATTATTTGCACAGTATCTCCCTCTTTATCCAGCTATATCTACTCCAACCATACAACTGAGAATTTGTTCTTTGCACTCAGCTTGGGCTTTCTCTAACAATCATCTGCCATGCCCATGATAAAACATATTCTGCTTCCCTCTGCAGATCACTATTTTACAGTCCTTCCAGATTCTGATTCCAAGCAGATAAGACATTAAATCTAGCCACAAACCCATGACATAAGTCCATACTGCTGAGAAAACTGATGAAATGATGTAGTTTCAGTATTTATTCCACCCAGTTTAAACAGGCACTTTATGCACATGCATATCTGTGTGGTTGAGAAGCTTGCTGCACAATCACCAACCATGTTCACCAACCAAGGTTCATTGTGGTACACTGGGCAGGTATCCTCCATCATAGTCCCAGGCTGATCAAAGCCTGGTGAGAGTATTTGGTAGACAGAATGTACTGGGTTCTTTTTACATGCTACCAGCACTATTGAAGCTGCCATACAACTCAAGGCAGGAACATTTTATGCTAGATGGAGGGAGAGTGAAAGTATGAAGAAGAGAGAAACAGAGCAGGTTCTTGTAGAGAAGTTACATGCCTACTCCCATTTAGAAGACTAAGTGAGAATAATTAATAGGAGCTTCAGAGAGATAAATAATGGTGGTAAGGTTTCCAGGTGGCTTCTCAAGGTATGAAGTGAGTAGAAGTGAGAAGGAACAGAGGAACCAGGGGTGTGGGAGTTTGCAAGAGAGCATGTAGGAACAAGAGATGAAAAATGGGAGAGAAGATGAAAAATGGGTAGATTGAAGGTGAATGTTGGGAGTAATGGAAAAGGGGTGGGGAATGACAGATGATGCATGAGTTGGGAAAGATAAAGTAATGCAGAAAAGAGCAGCAAAATAGTGAAGATGATACAGTTGGCAGGGGAAGGCAAGAGAGAAATAACATGTGGTTGGGTAGGTTGCAAGAAAAGGGAGGGGGCTCAGGCAGGCATAGTACACGAGGAGAAATAATTTGGTGGTTCAACTGGAGAGGGTATGATCAATATAACATGAGGGTGGTGAGAACAATATTAGCAGATTAAGAATGGCTAACATGTGAAATGGTTCCAGGTAGCAAGAAAAAGATAAAATGGTATCAAGAGAGAGCTAGTGTGTAGAGGTGATATGAAAAAGAGATTGGGCAAGTTGTCCCTTTGTGCATATATATAATTGATGAAAGAAACAGAAGATAGGTTTAGCACTAGTCTTTATTCAGTACAACAATTGTTTCAACCCATCCTGCAACTGTCCATTATGAGTAGGATTTTGTGCATCTAATAGTGTTGCATCAATCTGTGCAGTTTGTGTCACATCAGGTACATGCATAAAGAAGTCCTGCTAGATATACTAAGATGTCCTAGGCATGTTGTTTGTGACTGCTGTATTTTGGTTAATACTAGTGCTAGATCTATCTTCTGTTTCTTTCATCACTTATTATTATCTCAACTAAAACCATGGAATTAATTCCTCACGTAGATCTAGTGGATATACACCCCAACTGTGGATGACTCCAGGTAGCCAAAACTGTGAACATGCTTTACTCAACACACTAATTGACATATACCCATTAGTCTCAAATATTACACATACACATATATAAACACACACACATATATAAACACACACACACACATCTATATATATATACATATACATACACATACACACACACACACAGCAAGACACCTGTTTCTGCATCTCTGTCTGTGTCATACTCTAACCTTTCATCATCTGACACAAGATCCCCTCCTCCAATGCCCTTGCCCCTCTCAAAATTCCTTGTCTTGCAAAGTTACTTGGTGACCCTGCCAGTGCTGGTGCCACATAAAAAGCATCCAGTCTACATTGTGAAGTGGTTGGCATTAGGAAGGGCATCCAGCTGTAAAAATCATGCCAAAACTGACCTTGCCTGTGTTAGTGCTACATAAAAAGCACTGAGACTACTCTGTGAAATGGTTGGTGTTAGGAAGGGCATCCAGCTGTAAAAACCCTGTCAAAACAGACACAGTAGTCTTCTGGCTGGCTTGCTCCTGTAAACTGTTCTACTCATGCATGCACAAAAAGTCAGACATTAAAGGTTATTGCAGTACGCACGTTTCATGCTACTCCATTTATTTAAGTAATGCGAGCATTACATTAAATGCAAAATGCAGAGCAATCCTCAGCTGTACAAGGATATAGAAAATTTACTGAAAATTTTCTTTTCAGTAGAATGGACATATTTACTGTTGTGACAACACTTAAAATCTAAGTGAGAAAGAAGAATCCATAAAAACCATCTCGACATAGCCAAGGCTAGCAGGCTCGTAATTAATTCTAGGTAGAATTCTAACTGTCTCTGATTTTGTTTCTTACCTAGTGATTTAAAGTGTAAGGAGGCAATCAACCTTTCACTTATAAGGAAAAGGAAGGTGTAAGCATTATACATGGATATGGTTGTAAAGATTCCTCCGGTCGTAGTGGCAACACAATTTTGGGTTGAGGTTTTTTTTTACTACTGTAGGGGAAATTTAACATTAAGCATCTAGGTCAACAGGGCTTTTTCTTTCGTCTGAATAATGTATCAGTATTTGTTTACATATACTAAGTATGGAAAACTTATAGATATCAATATTAGCTTAATTATTATGTTAATAATAAAGATGTAATTAGTTCATACAAAAACCCTGAAGTAGTGTCAATTTGGAATTTAAAAACTATAGATAAGGTGTGAAGTTTAAGAATTTTATATATATTGGACTAAAGAAACTATTTTGAATTATTTTAAAATCTAAAATTTAAGCTAATATATCTAATATTATTTGAAAGACACATAAGAGGTAAAATTTATTTTTATTTTTAAAATGTAAAGAATTAATATAGGATTTACATAGTTTATAATAATGGGTTTATCAAGGTTTAAGGAACTAATAAAAAGAATGGTATGAATTAACAAAGAATTCAATAATAATCCAAGAATCTAATAGAGAACATGATAATTATGTACTAGTTTTGTTATACTATCTTATATAGTCAAGAACTTGTTTTAAAACTAACATGGGCTTATTACAGAATATTAATGGAACAAGGATTAGATCTATTTAAGTCAAACTATAGAATAACTATAACACTACCACTACAAGCCCTGAAATAATGGAATAATAAGGATCCTATTAGAGTCAGGCATTAAATAAAATAAAATATAAAATTTTTCAAGGTTTGAGAACTAATTAAAAACAATAAGAACTTATAAAACCTCCCATTCTTATAAGCCACATAGGGTAAAAATAATTAAGATACATACTAAGAACTAACAGCAGTAGCATAAGTAGTGTGAAAAAAATATACCATCCATGGATAAAGTTAAAATCTTAGTTATCACAAGAAGATTGTATGTTAAGGTGAGAGATCAGAAATGTTATAAAGGTTCAAGAGATCAGAAATATATGTTATAAAGGTTCAAGATGAACATGGTAGATGTTGAAATACCACATCTTTATAATTTTAACTACTTTTTAAAAAATTTAAAAGTGCGAGTAGAGCAGTGTACACACAATACTCTAAGATCTAATCTATTATTAATTAGATTAGGATTATTTCTAAGTTTAAAAATTTCATATGTTTCCATAGAACATAATTCACATCCATATCTACTATTTCTATAAGGTTGGGCTTTTTTTATAATTTCCCATTTAAGGCTAAAACTAATACCATTATCATTTAACTCCCAAATTTTATTTGCTAATGACGTACTATTTGCCTTATGTTTTAGTCTAAAAGAAGATCTGTGGTTATATATTCACTGTTTCAGATTAATGCTAGATCCTATGTAAATATAATTCTCAGTTATCGTACTTATTATGCATTTGTAAACTTCATTGTGGGTGCAACATCTGCCTAATAACGGAAATGTCAAGATGGTTTTTATAGATTCTTCTTTCCCACTTAGATTTTAAATGTTGTCACAACAGTAAATATGTCCATTCTGCTGATAAGAAAATTTTCAGTACGTTGTCTATATCCTTGTGCAGCTGAGGTTTGCTCTGCATTTTGCATTTAATGTAATGGTCGCATTACTTAAATAAATGGAGTAGCATAAAACGTGCGTAATGCAATAACCTTTAAAATCAGTGTTGCTTTATTTGATTTTTGATCACCTTGTTTTTGGAATTGTTTGGATAATACCATACTATATTCTGGTGCCTAAACATAAGTACCACATTCAAGTGGCTGTGTGGTAAGTAGCTTGCTTACCAATCACATGGTTCTGGGTTCATTCCCACTGCATGGCACCTTGGGCAAGTGTCTCCTACTATAGCCTCGGGCCGACCAAAGGCTTGTGAGTGGATTTGGTAGACAGAAACTGAAAGAAGCCCGTCGTATATATATATATGCATATATATATATATATATATATGTGTGTGTGTGTGTGTTTGTCCCCCTAGCATTGCTTGACAACCGATGCTGGTATGTTTATGTCCCCGTCACTTAGCGATTCGGCAAAAGAGACCGATAGAATAAGTACTAGGCTTACAAAGAATAAGTCCTGGGGTCAATTTGCTCGACTAAAGGTGGTGCTCCAGCATGGCCGCAGTCAAGTGACTGAAACAAGTATAAGAGTAAAAGAGTAAGAGTATATATATATATAAATTTAAATAATAAGGGTGAAAAAATTGAATATTAATTTGATTAATATCAATTTAAAACCAGTGGCCAAGGAAATTGAAAGATCTGAAGATTCAGAAAAATTATATTACATATTATATCATATGTATGTAATATATATATATATATATATATATATATATATATATATATATAATCAATTTTTTTTCTCCGTGTTTTTCTCCTTGTCTCCGTATTCTTTCTGTTGAAGAGCGTAGCTCGAAACGTCAAAGACTTTCCGTATTCCCGAGCGTCATACTAATATATACTTTTGTTATTTACACCACCTGTCCTCGTCTGTTGTTATTTTTTGTATATTCTCCCATATATATATATATATATATATATATATAGGAGTAGTAACAGAGAGAGAGGAATTTCGAGTATCCCCACGTGGTAAATTGTAATATATATAAGAAATTTAAAAAAAAGGGAAAATACACACACTTTACATAGTTTTAATATAATTTTTAATATAATGACCGGTTTCGCTTTCGCTATTCATAATATTAAGGTTTACTTATTTGAACATGTATTTTCTTAAGAAGAAATTTTTGACCATATTGTGTGTGATGATATTTACAAGTGAAAGGCTTCACAAGTAGAAGAATAAGGGGAGGTACTTGGTTATCGTTATTATTGTTGTGCCAAGGGAGATAACTGTTCAGCTTTTGGTAAGAGGAGGGGAATATATATGTGTACACACACACCAAAAAAAAGGTGATGCAATCATGAATTGAAATATGTAAAAAGATAAAAGTATTTATGCGTGCATATTAAGACATGTTCTGTATTTTTCAATGAAAAAAGTTTCTTTATTTAAACGTTCTTGTGGAGAGATTGTGTCTTTGCACTAGTAGAAGGGAAATACTGTGAAATTTGGTTTGATGTTATCTGCACATATGTTCACTGAGAGGGATTTGCCTGTACTGCTGAAAACGGATTTGCTCTTTATATAGAGTGGTTCTCCTTCTCAAGGTCATACTCGTTTATCCAATATAGCTATGTCTGCAACACAAGCAGGTTATTACATAAATTAGGTTCTCAGAGGCACAAGTGAAGCTAGTATTAATTGTGAACCTCTGTCCTTGTTTGAAAAGGAAATCCGAGCCTTCAGGGCAGGTTCCACAGTTTGAGCATCCACATTTTTTAACTGTTTGTTTCATGGTTTTTTTTTTTGTAGAGCTTCGCATTTGTTAGTAATCTCTTTAGCGATTTGTGTTGCTTTTTGCATTTGATGAGTTTGTGCGTTTTCAGGATGTCGTTCATTTTGGGATCTCTAGTTAGTAAAGGAAGATCTTGCACAATAGTGTTGAATGCCTCACTGTTTCTGGGGTTGTGTGTTGATATAAATAGTAATGTTTTGAGATAAGTTGTGGTGTTATGTTTTGTTATTCTTAGTGTTTTTATGTCTAATTTTTTGGCACGTTTAAGTCCCTCGTCTACAAGTGAGGGTGGATATTGTCTTTCAGTAAGCGTTGTTTTGAGGTCTTGAAGGCGAAGGTCCTGAGTTGTTCTATCGGACACTATTGTGCAAATCCTTTTTGCTAAATTGAAAGGGATATTCATTTTGATGTGTTTCGGGTGGCATGAGCTAAAGAGGAGATATTGTTTAAAATCAGTTGGTTTATAATAGATATCAGTTATGATTTGATTGTTGACTTTTTTTATCATGATGTTTAAAAATGGAGCTGTTCTTTGTTATATTCCATTGTGAATTGAATGTTACTATTTATATCATTTACTGTTGATTTGAAATCCAAAAGTTTGTCGATGTTCTCCTTCCAAATCATAAAACAGTCATCCAGATATCTTTATCGTTTCCAATTTTCTCTTATGTAAAGGTAAAATGGGTAACCATATTTCTGAAGTGATACTTCATATAAGGTGAATTCAAAATAACCCATTATTAGGTTCGCAAGAACAGGGGCTGCTTTCGTTCCCATCACAATTCCGCATTTCTGACGATAGTATGTGTCATCAAATAGAAAATAATTGTTCTGAAGTATAAATTTTAAAGATTCAATAATAAAGATCTGATTTATGCGTCCCGGGAGTACTTCAGGGTACTGTTCCAGTCAGAATTTAATTGCTTTTATTCCATAATCATGTGGGATGTTGGTATAAAGATTGATAACATCAAGGGTAAAGAATATTGCCTCTTCATTAATTACTTTTGGTAGGTGTTCTAGCATGTCTAAATCGTCTCTAATGACACTTTTGATGTATTTCAGCAAGGGTTTCAGTAGGATGCTCTTGTGTATTTTAGGAAGGCTGTAAAAAAGACTGGGTTTGCATTTGAAGTTCGTAATGTAGTCTGTTTCTTTTTCTCTCGGGCCTTTTCCATGTAGAAGAATTATGGATGCAAGATTTTTCATTGTTTTTTGTTGTTTATAGTTTATAACTTTTTCATAGAAGGCTTTGTTTTCTAGTATGGATAATACTAGGTTTTTATAGTGTTCTGTGTCCATCAAAACTACAACTAAATTTGAGTTAATTTCTTTCAATTCTTTTAATATGTCTTCGTTGGTAATTTTATCCAGTGAGTTTGTAGTAGGTTTTGGTGGCATTTTCTGTTCCCGTGTGGTAAATAGTAGTAATATATATAAGAAATTTTTAAAAAAAGGGAAAATACACACACTTTACATAGTTTTAATATATCGACCGCTTTCACTTTCGCTACTCATGATATTATGGTTTACTTATTTGAATATATTTTTTCTTAAGAAGAAATTTACATTATCTTCTTTTTTCCCCTCCTCTTACTGAAAGCTGAACAGTTATCTCCCTTGCCCAAAACAACAACAACAACAATAACCTCCCTTTTTTTCTTCTACTTGTGAAGCCATTCACTCGTAAATATCATCACACACAACATGGACAACAATTTCTTCTTAATACGTATTCAAATAAGTAAACCATAATATCATGAATAGCGAAAGCGAAACAGGTCAATATATTAAAAATTATATTAAAACTATGTAAAGTGTGTGTATTTTCCCTTTTTTTTAATTGCTTATATATATATATATATATATATATATATATATGTATATATATATTATGCAATATTTGCATACTATCTCCAACATAACACTATTTGACCATATTCATAACAGTGGGGTACTAATGAAATGCAACATATTAGGTATTGAATTCATCCTCATCAAAATATAGCTTAGATCATCATCGTTTAACGTCCGCCTTCCATGCTAGCATGGGTTGGACGATTTGACTGAGGACTGGCCAACCAGATGGCTACACCAGGCTTCAATCTGATTTGACAGAGTTTCTACAGCTGGATGCCCTTCCTAACGCCAACAACTCCGAGAGTGTAGTGGGTGCTTTTATGTGCCACTGACACGAAGGCCAGTCAGGCAGTACTGGCAATGGCCACACTCAAAATGGTGTATTTTACTTACCACCTGCACAGGAGCCAGTCCAGTGGCACTGGCAACGATCTCACTCGAATGTTTTTTCATGTGCCACCGGCACAAGTGCCAGTAAGGCGACCTTGGTAACGATCACGCTCAAATGGTGCTATTTATGTGCCACTGGCATGGGAGCCAGACAGCTGCTTTGGCAATGATCGTGCACAGACAGTGCTTCACTGTTACAGGTGCCAACACGATTTCGATTTCACTTGCCTCAACAGGTCTTCGCAAGCGGAGTTTAGTGTCCAATGAAGGAAAGGTACACACAAGTGGGCTGATCCCTGGCAGAGGCCTCGGATTATGGTCTCACTTGGCTGGGTGGGTCTTCTCACGCACAGCATATTTCCAAAGGTCTCGGTCACATGTCATTGCCTCGGTGAGGCCTAATGTTCGAAGGTTGTGCTTCACCACCTCATGTATGAATGATATCAGAATTCCAAAGCAACTTCTCTTTGGCCAATTCCCAACAGGAAGGTCAGTTGGAAAGCCACTCTTGCACTTCTAAGACAAACTAAAAGACAATGCAACATTCCATTTTCTTCTTGAGAAAACAAAGAACACAGGACCTAGTGCCAGTCCTGCTCTCCTCTGTTCAAAGATTTGAGCAAAGTCAACTCCAACATCGGGACCAACTTTGTGCAAGCATGAAGGCACACTGGCAAAACACTGCTCCACTAAATGGAAACTTTACCTGACATTGTGGCTATGTGGCATGAAGCAAAGCAGGCCTTGCCACTCACACAAGAAAACACATAGTAAAGGATCCACAAGTGCTCAAGCAAACTGAGCCTACAACTTGTTCTACTTGCCAGAAGGTTTGCAAGGCACCAGCAGGCCTCAAGAGATACATTAGTATCCATAGAACGTGATTAACACTTTATTTTACTGAACCCTCATTTGTCATTCACAGGAGAATCCATCATACACACACACACACACACACAGAGTGCTTCTAGAGATCAACTTACAAAAGTGGACAGATCTTGAGAACTGCATATCACTAGACATTCCAATTCTTTGTCATGTCCTCTCCGAGGTTCAGGTTTGTGAAGTTAGCTTTCACCACAACATCCCATGTCTTTCTAAGTCTTCCTCTTCCACAAGATCTTACCACATTAAGTGACTGACACTTCAATATACAGCTATCCTTATCCATATACATCCACTTATGCCTAATTTTTCTCTCAGCAAATCTATATAATGTCCTTTATGTACACTTACATTGCACATTTAATAGAGCATGCTGGCTTCCTTTTTTTCCAGTTTTCTAGTTCAAGCCCCATGTTTCACAACCATATAGCAATACTGTCCTAAGACAAGTATCATACAATCTGCCCTAAGACCTTTGTTGTCAATAGTGATGGTAGCTCCTTGAACTTTCTCCAATCTATTGTTACTGTGGTTGCTATACTTTTAGAGCAACCACCTCCCCTGTTTCCTAAGTAACAAAAGCTATTAATTATATCGAGTGAGCCATCTAGATATTTAAGGGAGTCTAATTCTGGTGTGCCCATAGTAAGTACTGCTTCAGTGCATCTATCACGCACAAAGTTTATGTTATCTGCTAGCCTGTCTGTGATTCCACTACATCTTGGAGTTTATATCTACACCTTATCTGCATATCCTGAAGGTATGTGGGTCCTGTTTTCTTTCCTACCTACAAACACCTTTGTCTTTGCTAGGCTTGCCTTAAGACTTCTTGATTCTAGTTTCAGTTTCCATGCCCACAATTTCTTTTCTAACTTCCCTATAGATTCAACTTTGAGGACAAGATCATCAAGATATAGGAGTTCCATAGACATCCAGTCTCAAACTCATCAGTGATGAACTCCTACTGTCACTGAAATTGTTGTTGACTCTCTTTACTGACTATATCTTTGAATATATAGCTTGTACAGCCCTTACATTGGACTATGTCTATTTTCCTCAGTGACCACCAAATTACTGAGTGTGGTAATCTGTCAAAAGCTTTCTCCAGATCAATGGAAGTCAGGAATAGAGATTTAATCTTGGACAAGTATTTCCCCTGCTACTGTTTTACTAGGAAGATTGCACCTGCAGAGCCTCTTTCAAGGACAAAACCAAATTGTATCACATGAAGCTCTACTGTCACATATTAAGTGTGCTATGACTCTCTATGTGGCCTTCATAACCCGATCCAGTAGTTTGATACCCCTATAGTTGTTTCTCTTTTGTCTTTACAGCAGCTTATGATATTGTCATGGCAATCATTGGGTATGACACCCCCTTGTATAGCTTGATTAACTATCTGGGTAGTAACTATTATGCAACCTCACCAGATATTTAGTATATCTCTGCAGCTATCCCTGATGAACACACAACTTTCTCTTTCTTCATATCCTTGATTGCTTTATCTACCACATTGCTGTCAACTTGAATTGCTGGTCCTCCTATAAGGTCAACATTAGGTAGCACCTCTTTATCCCATGCATTCTTCCTGTTCAGCAGCCTTTCATCATAGCACTTCCAAGCTAGTTTCTTGTCTTCCATGTCAATGATGAGTATAGCTTCAGAATTCTGAATACACTTTTCACCAATACATCTCCATTTTCTCTCATACATTGTCTTGCAATTGTGAACACTTCATGGCTCTGATCCTCATATTTCAGAACAAGTGTAAATCTCATCCTTTCTGCCTCACCTTCAGTTACATATACCTATCATTTAGCTGCCTTTATAGCATTAGGTAACGCTTTCTACTACCATCTTCCTTCTATGTTTTCCATACCTGCCTCCATTTACATGCCTGATTTGTAGCCTTATACAGGTTACTTCAGAGAAATTCCCAGTTGTCATCTATGCTACAAGTTTTCTTCCCAACAGTCATATGCATCGATTAAAATTTTTCTAAATCTATTCCCAATTCTGGGTCTTTTAGTTTCTATATCTTCCTTCTCCAAGTCATCTTTCATTTCTGTGTCTGCTCACTTCTGACTCTGAAGTCACTAGCCTGTAATATATATTATCAGGTGCATTCCTCACCAAGAAAGGTTTTGATATTTGCAATAGTCATTCTGTCCTGTTTCCTGGTGAAAGTATAATCTAATGCAAAAGAATTTCTACTGTTTTCTGTTGCCTGTGAGGAGTTTGGTTGAGGATCCCTTCCATCTTACCTCCTGTACATAACACAAATTTACTCATCTCCTCTGCAACATTTCCACCCTCTTAACAGACCTACCTTTCCTCATGTCTACACTGACAGTTCAGGCACTAAAGTTTTAGAACTTACAAGAAGAGGGGATGTGACTTCAATGGTAAAGCTGCTTAGTTGTTGGTACATTAAAGTCTGGCTGCATCAGTATGTGGGGTAAGAAAAAAAGTTGAGTCGTACATTGCCAGCAATTGGCAGATTTACACACATGATAAATTTTATCCATTTCATTAAATTTGCCATCACTACTTCAACACTTGATCATATGCTACAATAAGTACCATTCAAACTATTATCACTAAAAGAATAAATATATATACAGATTTCTAATGTTGTTAATGAATACCTTGTTATGTGTGTTTGTTATGACTTACATTTTTTATTATCTAATATATGGAATGAGTGAGCTGTGGAGCATGGAGTCATAGAGAGTAGGAGGTTGGGGCTTGTTACTGACTAGTCAAGGGAAGTGAGGAAAAAAACAGACTTCTGGTGTACATGGTGGGGTGGGTAAGGGTAGGAACATCATGAATAAGTAAGCCTTGAGTTTGTGTGTGAGTGAGTGTGTGCATGTGTGTGTGTGTGTGTGTGTGTGTGTGTGTGTGTGTCTGTGTATAACCTTGTTTTGGCTTTATGTGATGGCTGTAAATAAGCATCATCATTATACAAGCAATGTTACTTGTTTCCATCTGTCTGTGAAAAACGTCTGACCTAGGGGAAATATGCTCTTGTTTAGTAACAAGTGAGGATTGGCAACAATAAGAGTAATCAGCCATAGAAAAGCTGTCTGACAAATGCCAGCATGAAAACACAGATATTAAACGATGATGGTGATGACTTTGACATATTGTCACTCCTACTATTAGGAATGTATCGAATTATGACTGTCCTGTCAAAATCTTACAATCAATGACATTATTTACAAAATGTAGCATATAAAATTATAATGTACAACCCTCAAATATTGTATATTTACACACCACACCTTGTCAACTAACTGAGCCTCTCTACAACTGTCCACTTTCACTAAGATGGTAGAGATAATTGCAGCTAAAACTCTCTGCAGTTACCCCTATCATCTTAGAAAGGAATACATCAAATAAATAGTTCTAAGCCCTAATAAATGACATGATGGCAATGTCTGAAATATTTTTAATCTTATGTTTATTTGATCAGAGCCTACCTGGGGAGTAAAGAACAACTAACAATGGACCATAGGCCAGCAGGATTAGTGCAGACTAGGACTGTATAATAAGAGTAAACTCATTTTCAAACACAAATACATTGATAGGAATATTACAAATATCTTTCTTACCTGACCATGAAGAGCAGCCTAATAATGTAGTTGGTGAAGTGAAAGGTTGTATAAAAGATGATGACAGCACAATACATAACATTATTCCACTGTTGCACATGCCAAACAGATAAAAATGTTTGAAAAAGCTATGAAAAAAATGTAATAACATAAAATAAATAACATTTTAAAGCATTTACATTTTACAGAGTAAAATAACAGTAATACTTTTTTTTCAGGACTTGAGTTATATTGTAATTCATAGAGCAATAATGTTTTCATAATTAACTGGGCACATGCAAGAGCTCTCTGTTTGGGCAAACATTTGCATGAACCTTCTTTTCAAATGCAACACACTTGGTTTTCCCAACCAATCCACAACCTTAAAACAGACACAATGAAAAGCCAATCTAGAGAGATTATTAAAATGCTAGAACAGTAGTGTATAGATGTGTAGGTGTGTGTTGTGTGCGAAAAGTAAGATAGAGGGAAACCTCAACTAGACTTCTCATGGGTAAAGAACAAATATATAAATTCTTCTGAGTGGGAAATAGTGATGGTGTCGGAGATTTGGGTATGCTTTTGGCAGAGAAATGAATAGAAAGTCAGAGTGTTTGATAAAATAATTAAGCTAAGACTAAACTTGGGAAATACTACAGCAACACTTATCTCTATATATGCTCCTTAATGGCAGATGAACAAAAGGATTTTTTACAGATTACCTTGATGACAGTGACCTTATCATTGTGGGTAGTGATTTTATGAACATGGACAGCAACCCAATGGATTTCACAGTCTACATAGATGTATGGCTTTGATCCTAGAAATGAGGAAGGAACATAGCTCTTGGAATTCATCATCATCATTTAGCGTCTGCTTTCCATGCAAGCATGGGTTGGATGATTTGACTGGAGACTGGCGAACCAGATGGCTACACCAGACTCCAATCTGATCTGGCAGAGTTTCTACAGCTGGATGCCCTTCCTAATGCCAACCACTCTGAGAGTGTAGCGGGTGCTTTTTATGTGCAATGGCATGAGGGCCAGTCCGGCGGTACTGGCAACAGCCACACTCAAATGGTGTGTTTTACGTGCCACCTGCACAGGAGTCAGTCCAATGTTTTGTTCACATGCCATCGGCATGAGTGCCAATAAGGCGAAGCTGGAAACGATCGCGCTCAAATGGTCTTTTTACGTGCCACCATCACGGAAGCGAGACTGCTGCTCTGGCAGTGATCCCGCTCGGTTGGTGCTGTTAGTGCTCCACTGGCACGGGTACCAGTCATCGAATTTGGTTCAGTTTTGATCTCACTTGCCCCAACAGGTCTTCGCAAGCTGAGTTTAGTGTCCAATGAAGGAAGGTTGGCATGGGTGTCAGTCAACGAATTTGGTTCAATTTTCAATTTCTATTTCACTTGCCTCAACAGGTCTTCGCAAGCAGGGTTTTGTGTCCAAAGAAGGAAAGGTACGCATAAGTGGGCTGGCTACACCCCTGGTAAAGGCCACGGGTTACGGTCTCAATTGTCTTGCCAGGTCTTCTCACGCACAGCATATTTCCAAAGGTCTTGGTCACAAGTCATTGCCTCGGTGAGGCCTAATGTTCAAAGGTCGTGCTTCACCACCACATCCCAGGTCTTCCTAGGTCTACCTCTTCCACAAGTACCCTCAACAGCAAGGCTGTGGCACTTTTTCACACAGCTATCCTCATCCATTCTTGCCAAATGAACATACACCACCACTGATGCTTAGGTCCAACTTTTCTGTCAAGTATGCACACTGACATTACACATCCAGCAGGGCATACTGGCTTCATTCCTTGCGAGCTTATGCATGTCCTCAGCAGTCACGGCCCATGTTTCACTGCCATGTAGCATGGCTGTTCGTACACATGCGTCATACAGTCTGCCTTTTACTCTGAGCGAGAGGCCCTTTGTCACCAGCAGAGGTAAGAGCTCTCTGAACTTTGCCCAGGCTATTCTTATTCTAGCAGCTACACTTTCAGTGCACCCTCCCCCACTACTAACTTGGTCACCTGGATAGCGGAAGCTATCAACTACATCTAGTTTTTCAGCCTGGAATGTGGCAGACGTTTTCTGCACATTTTCAGTGTTTATTGCTCCTGAACATCTGCCACATACAAAAACTAACTTCCTAGTTAGCCTTCCTTTGATATTGCTGCACCTCTTATGTGTCCATAGCTTACACTGGGTACATCTTGTAGAGTTTCTACCTACGCCTTTTCTACAGATCGAGCAGGGCCATCTACCTGATGAGGTTTGTGTTTTGTCTACCTTCCTATTTATTAGGACTTTGATTTTAGCTAGGTTGACTCTAAGGCCCTTCGATTTTAGTCCTTGCTTCCACATCTGAAACTTCTCCAGTGATTTTAAGAGGAATGAAAAAGATATTTTGTTTTAATATTATACTTTTACTTGTTTCACACACATACACAATCTCTTACATGTTTTTTAGATGAATTTTACATCATTCTTTACCTCCGTTACCTCTGCATTTTCAAATATTCTTTTCAAAGTTGTTTGAATTTACTCTCTCGAAAACATTTTTGCAAAATGTTATCCAGAAACATTTGAAAATGGAGGGGGAGATTCCAAGTTCCACCCCACCCCACCCAGTTTTCCGGACTAAAAATGGGTGTTTGTAACATATTAGAAGGTCACCGCAATTCCTTCAAAGCGTAATTTCGTTTTGAATCGAATTCTATAAACATACTTCTTGGTAATTTCTGTGAGCACATGTTTGTCTTGTCAACTGCTAGCTGCGTGCTTGTTCTATTTGACGTATCAAAGAGGAAAGAGGAAGCTAATGGGTTGTACGTCTGTTCTTGTGTGTGTGCTTGTTCTGTTTTTATGTATTTGTGTGTGGAATGTCGATATAACAGAAACAATGTCGCAACAAGGGACCGAAATCAAAGAGCAGAAATATTACAACATGCATGGAGAAAAGGAAGAAATGTAAATTAAGACTTACTATTGATAAAAAGAAATGCGAAAGAAAGAAATATAATTGACGTTGATTTCTATTAATTTTAAAGCTAAATTAAATAAGATCAGTGGGACGATTCAACGCATTTTATGAAATTCATAAAACAAAAAAACAGACGTACAACCCATTAGCTTCCTCTTTCCACTTCGATACGTCAAATAGAACAAGCACGCAGCTGACAATTGACAAGACAACACGTGCTCACGGAAATTACCGAGAAATACGTTTATAGAATTCGAGTCAAAACGAAATTAGGCCGCACTCGCTTTACCTTCTTCGCTCATACGACAGAAATAATTATAAAACGGCGTTCCTTCAATACGAAACAAAACATCAATTCAATATAACTCGACAATTCACTTCTGATATCTCAGTGACAGCTACTGAAATGGGAAGAGAAGAAAGCTAATGGGTTGCGTGTGCGTGCTTGTTCTAGTCTGTTCTGTTTTTATGTATTATGGTATTCCATAATGAAATTATGCCAGCAATGTCTCATTTTAAACTTGAAGAAAAAAAAGCCTTGCATATTTGTTCTCACCTGCTTCATGTGTGTATGTAAAATGAGACATTGCTGGCTTCGTTATATCTATATTCCACAACACAAATACAGAACAAACAAGCACGCACACACAACCCATAAGCTTTCTTCTCCTCTCATTTAAGCAGCTGTCACGGAAATACTCAAAGTGAATTGTCGAGTTATATCTAAGATGTTTTTTTGCCATTTTTGCTTTTAGTTGCAGAAAAAATAAATTATAGACCTCAGTGGCTAAAAATGGATGAATCTTTCTAAATTTTTTTTTTTTGCATACATCATTTATTTTGTATATATTTTCCATTTCCGTAACTTTTTCTTTAATTGCATTACATTTTCTTGCAGAGGTGCGTTTCTAAAGGAGCGTCATTTTTTTGTTATCACAGCCCGACAGGACCAATATAAAGATCTTCACCAGGGAACAAACAAAAATAAACAAGCCTTGTGGGTGTTAACAAGTATGTAGAGAACGAATATGAAAAAAAAACGCGCGCTGACGATCCCAAGTGAGTGAGGAGGGGACATTCGAAAAATTCACAAGATCCGATTTTTCCATCATAACTTCCGGTAAAATGAATCTTGATTTTCAAAATTTCAATTCCGTCCCTCCCCTTTTATTTTTCACCTTTTCCGGAAATTCTTTTTTTGGCAATCTTTCGTTTTAACTCGAGAAAACCAAAACAAAAATTCGGTTGTTTCCGTGACAACTCGAGAATTCACTTCGGATATCTTCGTGACAGTTGCTGAAATGAAAGAGGAAAGCTAAAGGGTTGTGTGTGCGTGCTTGTTCTTGTCTGTGTGTGTGCAACAACCCATTAGCAGCTGTCACGGAGATATCCGAAGTGAACTGTCGAGTTGTCACGGAAACAACAGAGTGTTTGTTTTGGTTTTGTCGAGTTAAAACGAAGGATTGCTCTTTTTATTTGCGAAATGCGTAGAAAAATACGAAGATTACGATTCTGAAAAAACTTTCTTTGTAAAATTTCAATTTTTCAACAGAAAAAAAAAAAAGAATATATACCCTCAGGCCTTCAAGCAGGCTATCCACATGCTAGAAATAACACCCAAATCTTACAAAACTGCGATAACAATGTAATCAGTCTACTCACCTTTCTGCAGATTTCTTTCAGAGTAATTTCCCGTAGTAATATGACAAAGTAATTCCATGTGAAATTAAAGTGCTTTTTTTTTGTTTTTTAACTTTTTAAAAAAACTTCTTTTCGAATTTTTTCCCCATCAATCTACGTGGGAAAATACAAAGATTAAGAATATGGTAAAAATAAACACGAATTCAAATTTAATTTTTTCAGAATCGTAATCTTCGTATTTTTTTTACGTATTTTGCAAAAAAAGAAAATAATTTCCGGCAAAGTGAAAAATGAAAGGTGGGGAATGCGGGGGGGGGGGTAATCGAAATTTTGAAAATGTTCTTTTCAGGATCGGATCCTCCATAACCAAAAACGTGGGGGCGATCTTTCAGTACTAGTACGCAACAACTTCCGGTCGTTGCGCGCACGCATACTGATTACATGATCGTATAGTGTGCTTATGTGTTTAAAGTTTCAGTTCGGATGGCACCTTACTCACTCGCACCTTGGCCACACGTTTGCCGCAGTACGAAGGCAAGAGAACTCATTCCTCTGTCCTTATTGCCTCTGTGTAGTGCTTTATTGCTTCCTCCTCCGTTGCGAAGCGCACCTCCACAGTGGCGTATACTGATTACATTATCGTATAGTGTGTTTAAAGTTTGAGAACTGTATGCATCTGAGGGGGAGAAGGTTTGAGTTTAGTGGGCTATTCATTTTTTTTTTTCTATTTAATGTTGTCTTTTCATATTTTCAAGTCATTTAAACACATAAACGCACTATACGATAATGTAATCAGTATGCGTGCGCACAACGACCCCACCCTCTTTAGTTCGTTTTTCAAACATAAACACGAATTTCTGCAAAATTTCAAAATATGCATAATTAAGAAAGCCATGAGGAAACGAAATCCAGTGGTGAGTGACACTAAACTGTTGCTATGTAGGAAACATTCTAAACTTACCGCTTTGGTAAATCGTAAGGCGAATGAATGTAGCAGTCAACATACTGTTTCATTTTACCGAACAGATATAGTTTATGAATTATATTATATTTATCTGGGATAACGTTAAGACAGAGAAATCCAATTAAAATGCAAGAGGTCATGAGAAGCCATAGCTGAGTCATTAAAGAAATCATTATCTAAAAGAATGATACAGTGAAAGGTAAAAAGTAAATGTCTGTAATAATCAAGAGTTCAGTTTAACACGAGCATAATGAGCGTTGGCTAATGTACATTTCTAGGCGAAGATAATTTTTAGTGCATGTGAATTACTTCCCTTTATCTTGCTCACTTCTGATGTAAAACAGCTCTGATTAAACCAAAGATTGTTCAAATCATCAGTACCTTAACGTTTTGAGGTGGGGTGGGGAATACACACCAGATCCGATTTTAGGACACATCTACATAAGAGATTAGGTGGACGAGGCCTTACCGGAAGAGGGAGTGAGGAGGTCGGCGGAAGTAGAACCAGAGTGGGTCTTTTCACCTCAGACAGTCGCCGTGGATGAATGCGTGAGAGGCTCACATGGCGGAGATGTAAACGGAACCCTTCCCCTTTAATTTTTTTTACGTCTTAGGCTATGGAGATTCCGATTCTGAAAAAAAATTTCAAAAATTGCAACTTTAAAATTTCCCGTTGTAATATGACAAAGTGAAATTAAAGTTTTTACAAAAACTGTGTGCAGAAATAACAGCAAACTCTTTTGAAAAAAGAAAAGTAAAAATAAGAAAGAAATACTGTGACAAAGTGAAATTAAAGTGTTCATTCACATCGTGTGTGCAAACACGTTTTACTTGTGGCAATAATGCCGTTTGTTTTCAAAAAATCTATTATTTTCTCTGCAGCAAGCTGCTTCAATATTTCTTCGAATGAACACTTTAATTTCACTTTGTCATATAAGTGCGGGAAATTACTCTGAAAGAAATCTTGGCAAGACTTTCGTCCGTCCCCCAAAAACCACCCTTTAAACAATTTTTTTTTTTTTTTTTCGGCTACGGGAAATACGAATCTGCAAAAAAATTGGCACAAATCGGCATTTTAAAATTACCCCCCCCCCCCCTTATTTCCTTCATTTTTAACTTTTTTCAGAATTTTTTTTTTTTTCAAAATATGCAGAAAAATACGAAGATTATGATTCTGAAAAACAATTTCCAAAAATTTTGTAAAATTTTTTAAGAATTTTTTTTTTCTAAATATGCGAGAAAATACGGACATTATGATTCGGACAAAAATGTCAAAACATTTCTGTAGTTACGGTTTGGGTTAGGGTTAGGGTTTGGGGGTTTGGGGTTAGGGTTAGGGCTAGGATTAGTGTTGGGGAAAAAAATCAAAATTGAAGAATGGGGTGCGGGTGGAAATGACAATACCGATTTTTGGCAATTTTCCGGAACCTCCGTATCCGAAAACAGGTGTTTTCAGCAAAAAAAAATTTGTAAATAAACAAATTTGGGAGAAAATGGTGGTGGAGGGCGGAAATTTTTCCCAATTTTTTTTTCAGAATCATAATCTCCGTATTTTTGTACGTATTTCGCAAAAAAAACCCCAAATATATGGAAAAAGTGAAAAATGAAATGGGGGGGGGGGGGGTAATTTTTAAGTTGCAATTTTTGAAAAAAATTTTTTCAGAATCGGAATCTCCATAGCCTAAGATGTGGGATTCCGTAAAAAAAAAAAATAATAATAAAGAAAGAAAATAAACACACCCTCCTTCCGTCATAAAATAGGTCTTCTATTTCTAGGTATTCTGCACAGTAAACAAATCTAAGTGCAGAATACCTGGAAATAGAAGATAGATTGTTAAAAAAATAAAAAGAATCAACAAGAAAATAAACCATGATGACCATCATTAACACTGTTGACGAAACTGTCCAACACTGGAGTCCGTGGAAAGATGCTGCAGTGGGTAGAGTGAGTGTTTCATGACGAACATAACAACCCAACATGTGGTTGAGGGCCTTTTGAAATTAAGAAAGATATGTAAAAATTAGATTTTTTTGCATACACACACACAACAAAATGACATTTAAATTTTTTTTCCGTTTTGGTAATTCGTATTTAGAAAGTTGATCCTCGGTTTGGCTGTTGTTTCTAGCTTGTCAGATTTCCGATTTGAAGATTTTGAAAACCCCAAAACACGTTTTCAAAATTTGCCCCTCTGGCAAAGAAAAAAAGGATGGTGGAAATTTCACTGTCATAGGGTGTAGGGGAGGGTATTTATTTTTTTTTTTTGAAAAATTGAAATTTTACAAAACATTTTTTAAGAATCATAATCTTCGTTCTTTTTTTTTTTTCGTATTTTGTCAAAAAATATTTCTAAAATAAGTGAAAAATCAAGAAATTAGTTGGTGGAGGTGTTAAATTTCTTTGGTAATTCGTATTAAAATTTTGAAAACGTGTTTCTAGCATGTCAAGTTTTCTGTTTAGATACTTTTTGCGGTGTCTACTATTTTAGTAGCATGCGCGAAACAGTAGTAAAAACACCTTGTCATAGGGCGAGGGGAGTGGTGCTTAGTTTTTTTTCAAATTTTTTCTTTTTCTTTTTCAGAATCATAATCTCCGTATTTTTCTATGTATTTCGTCAAATAAAATTTTTTTTTTTAATTGAAAATTTAAGAAATTAAGGGTGGGAGAATAAAAATTTTGAAATGGAGATTCGGAATCTCCACACTCGATATAGTGAAAAAAAAGAAGAAAATCTCCATTGTCTTTACCTCCACCGGGTTCTGTTACATTATAATCCTAATATACACTACCTGAATGGTATTTGTTGAAAATTTCATAAAAGAATCAAAGCTGACTCATGAATTTTCCGAAACTTCTTTCCCCATTCTGTGTGTGTGTGTGTGTGGGGGGATGTGACAACAAATTCCAGTATAATCAGAATCTATGTAATCTGAAGTGTATTTGTAGAAAATTTCATTTTAAAAATATCAATTTTTCTTACAGTTACGTAGAAACAAAGTTATGGGAGAGGGAGCACACTTGTGTAGGTATGCCGATTTTAGCTTACATTTGGCAAGTCCGATTCCCGGCGTGTCGAGATTGGTTGCATCTGATTACCTGAAATTCAAAACAATTTCCATTTTTAGAAGTTCATACCGTTTTTATTATTAATTTCTTATAAAACGGTTATGAAGATCTCTGTTTGGCTGCAACTTTTCATTTTCTTCAATTTCTCTTCCAATCGATTTCATATTAGGTGTTCTCCCCGCTAACTTTTCATGTGAAATTCAAAGTTTGCAAATCTTGGGTAATTTTAGCCAATCGTAAGCCACAGACACATGCCTGGGCGTATGTAACACGCGTAGTCAATATAAAGATCTTCACCCGGGAACAAAAATAAATAAATAAACCAGCCTGGGAGATACAAACAAGTGTGTGGAAACGAATATGAAAAAAATGTGCACTGACGACCCTGGTGGGTGGGGAGGAGAGTTTCGGAAAATTCACAAGATCCGATTTTTCCATCATAATTTCGGGTAAAATGGATATATATTGACTTTTTTTTTTACCGAATCCCACGTTTTTGGTTACGGAGGACCCGATTCTAATAAAAAATCGCATTTTCAAAATTTCAATATATTATCGCAGTTTTATGAGATTTGGCTGTGTAGTGAAACTACCTCCCGCCATTAGATACAAAACTGCTATCGCCATTCTTCTCATTTAAATATAAACAAACGCGAACGTAGGGGAAAACACCAGCTTTGTCATCACGTGACTGATTATTATTTGAAGCGGCAAATTCTTCGAACCTTTCCCGCCAGAACGCAAACTGACCAATCACGGCCCCTAATAAGGTCACGTGATAGAGTAAAATTCTGAAGCCATTTGGAGCCCCCTTAACGCTATAAATAGATCAACTCATACCCCACAAATTTGTCTCGGTCCAGTTTCTCTTAGGGACTGTTCCGTGTACCACACGACAGCAGCAGCAGCCAGCGACCACTTCAGCAGCTTCGTCCAGCCACGATGACCACCGCCGTCGCCACATCAGCAATACAAATCTACGACTACTAACCAGCAACATCGTCATGACCAACACGATTACTACCAAGCAGCCTCTACACCACCAGCGTCTACACGACTTTCTATGTACACCAAACTACCGCGGCACATCTCTCTCTTCGATTCTGTTAGGTGACTTAGCTTCACCACGATAATAAACAGACAAGATTCTCAGCCAGCGACGAACATCTGTATAACAAGAATCACGGCCCGGCATCGATGCCACGACATCACAACTAGTGATCAGCTCTGCCACACTCAGCCAACTCACTTCACATACAGATTCATATTATTGTGTACCCAAGAACTGGTATAATTGCTCACGTGTTATTGACTCTTTCTCTGCTGTAATATTTCACATACACTTACATGTATCACTCACATACATACTTTTCTTTGTATAACGGCCTGTCTTTGACTATGTTCTTATATGTCGCATTCACACTCTCACACAGACATACATCTTTAACGCTACAATAAATATCTCTGTTATACATCTTATACGGTTGTGGTCTTTCATTACTGGTCGCATAACATATCAAATATATCATTAGATATATATATTTTGTGTTCGACCGTGTGACACGTTTAAATAAAAGGAGTCCTCTGTTTATCCATTCGTCACCATATCTCCTTTTTGAGTTCGCACGGTCGTCCCTTAAAGCTGTTATTTCTATATAGCCCCGCCCAATTTTTCACTTTTTTGGAATTGTTTTTATTTGGGGGGGGGGGGGAATACGTAGAAAAATACGGAGATTATGATTCTAAAAAAACATTTGTAAAATTTTAATTTTTTAAAAATAAATAAACACCCCCTCCCCTCCACCAGCGAATCTGTGACAGGAAATGAACATGTTGTGGTTGAGGGTCTTTTGGAATTAAATGGTATGTAAAAATTAGTTTTTTTGCGCACACACGACAACAAAATGACATTTAGGAATTTTTTTCTTTTTTGGTAATTCGTATTTAGAAAGTGGATCTTTGGTTTGGGTGTTGTTTCTCGCTTGTCGGTTGGAGCATACTTAGAAATTGAAGATTTTGAAAACCCCAAAAATACGTTTTCAAAATTTTAATTTTCCCCCTCTCCACCCCTCTGGCAAAGAAAAAAAGAGGGTGGGGGAAATTAAAATTTTGAAAACATAGTTCGTCGTTTAGCTGCTGTTTCTATCTAGCATGTCGAGTTGTCTGTTTAGATACGTGGTTAATAAGATCTTCACCCGTTAACAAAAAAAACAAAACAAAAAAAAACCCAGCCTGCTTGGTGTTAACAACTCTAGAAAACGAATATGACAAAAAAAAAATTACGCAAACGGACCTGGGGTGGGTGGGGGAGAGTATTTTCAGAAAATTCACAAGATCTGGTTTTTCCGTCATAACTTTCAGGAAAATCGATATATATTCTCTCTCACTTTTACTCTTTTACTTGTTTCAGTCATTTGACTGCGGCCATGCTGGAGCACCGCCTTTAGTCGAGCAAATCGACCCCAGGACTTATTCTTTGTAAGCCTAGATCTTATTCTATCGGTCTGTTTTGCCGAACCGCTAAGTAACGGGGACGTAAACAAACCAGCATCGGTTGTCAAGCGATGTTGTGGGGACAAACAGACACACAAATGTATACATATATATATACATATATACGACCGGCTTCTTTCAGTTTCCGTCTATCAAATCCACTCACAAGGCTTTGGTCGGCCCGAGGCTATAGTAGAAGACACTTGCCCAAGGTGCTATGCAGTGGGACTGAACCCGGAACCACGTGGTTGGTAAGCAAACTACTTACCACACAACCACTCCTGCGCCTATATTGATTTTTTTTTATGGAATCCCACGTTTTTGGTTATGGAGGATCCAGGATCCGTAGATCTTTATATTATTAACCCTAAACGTAAGGATCCGAAAAATGTTTTTTAAGAAAATGCATTTTTCAAGGAGGTGCGAAATTGCATTAGCCTCGAAATTTTACAATTTTTTTTTTCTTCAGAATCATCATAATCTCCGTATTTTTCTACATATTACACAAAAAAAAAAATTCTAAAAAGAAGTGAAAAATTATGAAATACCGATATTTTTTTTTTTACAGATTCGGATTCACCGCAGTCGAAAAGGTGGGTTTCTGTAGAAAAAAAACCGAGAGGGAGTGCGGTGCGGTCCATGTCCTTTACTTCCATCAAAAAGGAAATAAAAACGTAAGTGGGAGATAAGTAGTAAAAGAAGCAATTTACTTTTTATGCAGCATAAAACACTAGCGATCGCTGCCTGAAAGTGAACAAATGCGTTCTTGGCGATCTTTTGATATTAATCCACCACAACTTCCGGTCGTTGCGCCCACGCATACTGATTAGATTACATGATTGTATAGGGTGTTTATGTGTTTAAAGTTTCAGTTCGGATGGCACCTTACTCACTTGCACCTTGGCTACACGTTTGCCGCAGTACGAATGCAAGAGCACCCATTCCTCTGTCCTTATTGCCTCTGTGGAGTGCTTTATTACTTCCTCCTCCGTTGTGAAGCGCACCTCCACAGTGGCGTATCTCCTCCCTATACTGATTACATGATCGTATAGTGTGTTTATGTGTTTAAAGTTTGAGAACTGTATGCATCTGAGGGGGAGAAGATTTGAGTTTCTATTTAATGTTGTCTTTTCATATTTTCAAGTCATTTAAAAACAAACACACTATACGATCATGTAATCAGTATGCGTGCTCGCAACGACCGGAAGTTGTGGTGGACTAGTATCGAAAGATGTTAGTATACGCTCGCCAGCCATCGACTATGTGAGTCCCAGGTAAACTCCATCTTTGTATCAGCGCAGTTAAAGTTTGTTCAGTACGGTCAGGTTTGTAAGAACGACCGTGCGAACCAAAGGAGAAATGGTGACGAATGGAAAACATGCTCCTTTTTTAACGCGTCACACGGTCGACACAAAATATAATGATATGTTATAATACTATAACATAGAGAACTAAGAAATGCCAGTAAGATAAAGATAGAAGATGACTCAACCGATAAAGATGAATAACAGTAAGATTTATTGGAGCATTAAACTGTATGTCTGTGTGTGTGTGAATGCGACATAATAAAACACAATATAAGACTGGCCGTCATGTAAAAAAATAGTGTTTGTGTACAAATAGATGTATGTTAATGTAAGAGATACATAGGATAGAAAAGAGTCAGTAACACGGATAAGAATATACCAGTTCTGTTAAGGTACACAGTAGTTAGAGAGTCTGTACATAAGAGGTTATGGTTAAGGCAGAGCTAAGTAGCTTGTCGTGAAGTTGAGGCTTCGATGCCGGGCCGGATTCTTAATACAGATGTTCTTCGCAGGTTGAGTTCTGGCTGTTAATTTCGTGGTGAGCAAATCACACAAATAGGGTTGAGAAGCTGCGGTGGCTGTTTGGTTGCTTGTGTACGTAGAGAAGCCATGTTGACGCTGGCGACGTTGGGTAGTATGTAGTTGAATGATGCTGTTGATGTCGTCGCTGGAACTGGCTGGCTGTGTTACGCGTGTGGTCAACGACCAGATCTGTGAGGATCTGTGGTCGCGACGAACTGGCGTGACCTTATTAGTGGCTACGGTTGGTCGGTTTGCGTCCTGGGGCGAACGGACTGGAGACAATTGCCGCGAAAATAAAAGTCAGACACAGCAAAGCGGGAAAGAGTTATTTTCTGCTACGCTCGCATTTGTAAATATATAACCGTGAGAGAGGTAGTTTCACTACAGGTTCTTCGCCAAAAAACACTTTTTAGAGACTCTCTCTATGCTGCCGAAAACTCAATGGCCAGGGTGTCACTCACTTCGGTAATACTTACGATGAAAGAACCTTTCGTTAATGGTAAATTTCCAGATTAACACCTGTACGATTTTCACTAGGGTGTTAGGGTCAGGGTTAGGGTTTTAGGGTTAGGGAATTCCGTACCTAACCCTAGCCGTAATCCTAAACCCTAACCCTAAAACTAACCCTAACCCTGACCCTAAAACCCTAACCCTAACACCCTAGTGAAGATCGTGCGGATGTTAATCTGAAAATTTACCTCGTTAATTTCTACAACAAATGGCTGTCCATTAGCATCCAAACCGTCGATTTCTATGAGATTCTGTTGGAGCCAAACATCACATACTTCCCAACAGAAGTTACACTAATCCACGACTGTAGTTTGATTCCTGACGGAAGACACGTGCATAAATATCATGAGACATATCTCGTGCCCAACAATTAAAATGATTTTGAGCAAAGAAATATGACTTCTCTCAAAAAAAAATGAACCGTAACGAAAGACTAGAGTAATTTTTCAGTATGGTTATGGCGTAATTCTACGGATGAAAAGAACACATTTGTTCTCTCTCTGGCGGGATGCCAGTGTTATGAAAAAGTTGTTTATTTTTACTACTTATCTCCCCCTTAATTCTTATTAACTTTTTTTTAATACAACCATACTGAACAATTACCACGGGTATTCACTCGTATTCCGTCTCAGAATTGCCAAAGAACTGCCATTACCTTCGTTATTTTCCGCGAGCACGTGTTATCTTGTCAACTGTAAACACTCCGGATCTTTTTGGTTTGACGGGCAACACTTGTTTTCTTAACGAAACACTTTCAAACTTGGGATACTGGTAGAATGTGTCATATAAAACATCTTTTTCTCTTAGCCTTCTTAACAAAAATTAGTTCTTAATAAGTTATTTCATGTTAAATTTGTCGTATTTCTGTAATTTCAACCAATCACTGACGTCTATTCAACTGAATACAGTTACTGCTCTTTTTATAAACAATAATTTCTACCGGTGTCAAGAGTGTTATTCCCTGTTTAATTATATCATTATTCCCTAGTAAGGGTTTAGGGTTAGGGTTCGGGTTTAGAGTTAGGGTTTTAGGGTTGGGGTTAGGGTTAGGGTTATGGTTATGAGTTATAGGGTTTTAGGGTTAGGGTTATGAGTGAGGTTATGGCAAAAATAATCATAACCCTAACCGTAATCCTAAAACTAACCCTAACTCTAAAACCCGAACCCTAACCCTAAAACCCGAAAGCTAAAACCAGTACAAACGCACGAACGATGTCATAAATAAGAGTAACACGGGTAGTTGTTGTTGACAAACAACGGCACTAATTTTATTCAAGGGAAAAGATCCCATGACACCGTTGTTTACATTCCACGGCAGTAATTGTTTTCACCTCAATAGACGTCAGTGATTGGTTGAAATTACCGAAATACGACAACTTTTTACATGAAATAACTTCGAATACAAAAATTTTTATCTGTTTTATAACACAAAATATACAAGTATACGAAGTTTGAAAGTGTTTCGGTACAAAAAACACTACATAAAACATAAATGAAAAATGTTGCCCGTCAAACCAAAAAGATCCAACACTCCTGTGTGCGTGCTTGTTCTGTTTGACGTGAAAGAGGAAACTAATAGGGGTATGTATGTGTGCGCGAGCGTGTTCTGTTTTTATGTATTTATGTGTCACTCCTGTATACGTGTGTGCATGTAGAAACAAAAGCAACGTCGCATTTTAAACTTGAGAAAAGCCTTGCATATGTGTTCTTACCTGCTTTATTTGTGTATGTCAAATCCGTAAATTTCCAAGAAGAAAACGAGATCAATGTCGAAAAAGCCGTATTTGTTCTAATAGTCCATCTGCTTTTTTTTTTTTCTTTTTTTTATAAGTAAGAACAAATATGGGTCAAACTAAAGCGTTTGAGCCGGTGACAGAAATAAAAAAAATTAGTCTAATAGGTGTAAAACAACTTGCTGGGAACGAATATGAAGAAAAAAATGCGCGCTCGCGAACGGGGTGGGTGGGGAGGAGGCTCGGAACATTCACATCATGAATGTTCCGAGATACCTCACCGGAGCCAAGAAACAAAGGAAAAATAGATGTAAAACGACTTGCTCTGAACGAATATTCCCGATGTGAATATTCCGAGATGCCTCACCAGAGCCAAGAAACAAAAGAAAAATAGTGTATTAGATGTAAAACAACTTGGTCTGAAAGAATATCAAGAACACACACATACACACACACACACACACACACACACACATATATATATTCCTTATAAAATTTATAAATATATATATATATATATATATATATATATATATATATATATATATATATATATATATACATATACTAGCAGTGTAACCTGACGTTGTCCGGGTGTAACTTATTACACTATCTACGATAAGTCTTGCTTGGTGAAAATCAACTAAAAAAGCAAGGGTTACAACGAAAAAACCCTTATGATGTAAATATGTTCATAATTCAAAAGACGATGAAATTAATAGGGAAAGTCTGAAGGCTGTTTTGCATAACATTATTAAGCGTACGTAAATTTCATCCGTCTAATTGGCTATACAAATGCTTGTGCAAAACAAATTTTTGCGATGCTCTGATTATACATAGCAGGGTAACCCCTTTTAGCGGGAGCTGGGACGGCAATTTGTGATGAAGCAATTGCTGGCGATCTGTTGCTACAGAGTTCTGCCAGAATTTTATCAGATTGGTCAGAAGATGTTGATGCACCATTTTGCATTATGTTCAAAGTAGCTTCTGGAATGTGGGGAATTGCTGCAGTCTGTTGCTGTCATTTTAAACCGGATGCTTTCTTTCCCCAGCAAACTCTCTTCTTTGGAGGCATAATCTATGTATATATTAAACAGAAAATAAAAGTTATAATAGATGGCAGGGTCGGTAGTTTTCACATTTCTGTAATTTTTCAGATTAACACCTGCACGATTACCCAACCCTAACCCTAAAACCATAAACTTAACCCTAACTCTAACACTAACCCTAAACCCTAACCCCAACCCTAAAAACGTAACCGTAACATTAATCCTAAACCCTAACCCTGACCCTAAAACCCTAACCCTAACACTCTAGTGAAAATCGTGGTAAATTTACAAAACATTGACGAACATGAGTTATATTTTACTGAATGATTGTGTACTTTCACGTGTGTGCTTTTGAGAGAGCGAGAGAGGAAGAGGTAGAGAGGGGGAGAGAAAGGAATAGGGGTAGTTAAAAGTTTTCTTATGACTGCTTCTCTTCACTGCCTATTACTTCATTAGAAATCTAAGAATGCACATAATAGAGAAAAATGAAACAAAGATGGTCGACTTGCTCCGAAACACCACCGAGTGGGGAACACTTCTCAAAAATAACCTGCAGTTGTTTCCTTCAAATTTCCTACATGCTTGAAATGTACATACATCAAGGTACATTTGTACAAAATTTCATGAAAAAATATTCATTTTCCTGGAAGTTAAGAGGAATTTAAGTGGAATTTCCGAATATTGTACCCCACCCCCTTCCAAAACACTTTCACCGGAAATTTTTGTATATTTGGAATCTACATAATAAATAATATATGCATAGAAAATTTCATTAAAAAATATTCATTTTTATGAAAGTTATGACCTTCCAAAGTTGGGGGATACAACTCTGTAGTTATGCCATCAATGTTTTGTAAATATACCACGATGTGAATGATTGTGTTTAATTGCACGTGTATACGTTTGAGAGAGTGAGAGAGGAAGAGGGGGGGGGGGAGAAATGAATAGAGATTGAGAGCAATGTGTATGTTGTTGTCACAGGTCATGTATGTGTGGTTGTGTGTGTTTTTATGTATCTATGTTATGAAAAATAGGTAAAGAACACTGAGATGAAAGTTTAATCTATGACGTTGTATGTATCACTTTCTCTCTCTCTCTCCCTCTCCCTCTTTAACTCTTACTCTCTATATTTTTATGTTGAGCGCGTGTGAAAGAATGGCGTTCCAGGTGGAAGGGATGAAATATAAAAGTTGCTAGAAACAACAGCCAAATCTCCCTTAAATCACACAAAGTAAACGGAATTTTAAAAATCTAATTACTGCACTGGAAAGTTCACATCGAGAAAATTCCATTGATGTAAACAATTTTACGAAAAGGTGGAAAATGTGGATTTCTATAAACATTCAAAAAGGCTTCACACAGACACACAACTTCAGATTTATATATTAAGATAAGAAGATACACACATACACACACACACACACACACACACACACATATATATATATATATATATACACACATATATATATATACACACATATATATATATACACATATATACACGCACACATACATATATATATATACACATATATACACACACACATACACATATATATACATACATATATATATATGTTGTTGTACTTGGGGATGGTCATATTGCCAGTTTAGCCAATAAAAACACACGCACTGTATATTTGGTGTTAATTTGCTTCAGCTTCATATTACATTAATCTTCTTTCGTCACACTTCTGTGACCTCATCAGTGGTCCTTTGTTTTCTTCTTTCTTATGTTTGTCTCACCTTGCTAACTATCAGCCATTTTGTATTTTGTATTCCTATATATATATATATATATATATATATATATATATATATATATATATATATATATATATATATATATATATGTATATATATATATATATATATATATATATATATATATATATATATATATATATATATATATATATATATATATATATATATGTATATATATATATGTATGTATATATGTATATGTGTATGTGTGTGTATGCATGTATGTATGTATGCATAAAGAAGACCACTAGGTGGACGGCTAATGTGCTAGAAGAAGATCACATTCTTCTAGCACTTAACCCATCCACCTTGTGGTCTCCTTTATATATACACTAGTAGAGATACCCGGCCTTGCTCGGGATTAAAATGGCATAGATTTTTATTGCTTTACTTGTTTCAGTCATGTGACTGCGGCCATGGTCGAGCACTGTCATTGGTCGAAGAAATCAACTACATGATTTATTCTTTGTAAGCCTAGTACTCATTCTGTCAGTGTCTTTTACCAAACCGCTAAGTTACAGGAATGCAAACACAGCAACATCAGGTGTCAAGGAATGGTGGGGGTACAAACACAAGACACAGGCACACACATACACAAATATACATATATATACGACAGTCTTCTTTCAGTTTCCGAGTACGAAATCCACTCACAAGATTTTGGTCAGCCTGAGGCTATAATAAGCATATATATATATATATAGATATATATATATATATATATATATATATATATATATATATATATATATATACATATGCTTTCGGTGTGAATGGCTTTATTATACAGTGCCGTATTTTACAATCCTGTAAATAATAATAATGGTATTTTTATATAAGCTGAAAGCTTATGCCGTTCACCGTGCAATGACTAACGAAAATAGTGTAATAATGGAGCATATAAACCCTCGACAGAAAAAAGAAGGCTTTCCCATCCGCGTGGGACGCAAATCCTCTGGCATGCTGGACACAGCAGCTAAATGACACAATTTCTAAAAAAACTTCCTTTTAAGTTTATATCAAAGATCAGGTTTTCAAATATGCTCATCTCAAAATTGAATTACAAAATAATGAAAGGTCATTACAATTGTAGTTGAACTGTAATTTTGTGTGTGCACACAGCAAGAAATAACATAATTCATACTGAAGTTTTACCCAGAGTGTGTGTGTGTGTGTGTGCATGTGCATGCAACAAAAACATACATGGAAGTTTTGTAGGAAGAGAAGTTATTTTTACATACCTTTCTTAATTCCAAAAGAAGGAAAACTTTAACATTTCAAAACTGGGGCAGAGGTAAAATGTGTAAATTGGACATCAGCCATGATTGTTAAGTTCCAAAGGGGTCATCATGCAAGAGAAACATTTATGAAAATGTACACATATATAGTGTATTAAGATAAGTTATCTTTACAGGCCATGTTTGCAATTATCTATATAATCAATAGCAAAGTGTGTATAAAAGGAAATTAAATCCAGGTTTAGTCACAGATCAATCAAGTTGGTAAAGTTTTAACATTTTTGTAACGACATAGTGTCTCCATGCATCAAAAAATGGCATACCTTCACAAGTAGCCCCCACTTGATTTTATTTCCTCATAACATATAGAAAAATGGAGTTCTTTTAAGGAAATAATTTTTGGTTGAGGTGTACAAAGCGCATTCCATTGTTTTCTAGTTTTTAGACAGTTGTGAGGAAAGAAAATCAAAGGCATTACACTTGTGTAGGTATGCTCAAAAAGTACACAGAAATAAGTTATGAGAATTATCGTTTACATACCTTTCAAAAATCATTGTGGGTAAATTTCTGCAATGTGTTTTACAAAGGTCTTGCAATACTCCCATGCTCAGTTGCATGTCATGTTATAAAGATCCCTATACATAGCCTCGTCACTTGACCTGAATTTATATTTCAGTCTTTTTTAAATTCTGCTCCAGTATGCCTCCACTCGATTCATACATACACCACTCTCTGGGTCCACAAAATTCTGAGAGTGGTTCACAGGACCATGGATGTATCCAAGTTTTTCTAGATTTTGGCAACCAGCCCACTGGTCTGTAAGTACCCTGATTCAACATTTTCCATAATGACTGCCTCTAGTGTCTCTGCCTTTCTGTCTTCAACATGTTGCAAGTATCCCTTTTTCTGGGTGTTGTTGTATGAGTGCACCACATACCCAACTTCATTTTTTCTCTTAAACATTAAGCCTTCATCCTCTTCTATGACATGATTCGGGCCACCACATCTTTTTTTTATCTTTTAATAATTTTTATGAACAGATTTCTCAGCAATATTCATACCACTGTATTGCTGTCACTTTGCTGACATTGTTCACCGACATGGAACAGGTTACCGGCATTTCGAAAATAAAGTCAAAAATTATATTTAAAATTTTGTAGACTGATAGTTGGCTCTTTTCCGAGAAAGTGTTCGTATGGATTGACACAGTATTTTTTGCACCTACAGCATATCAATATCACCTCGTCTGTTGCATGCCAAGAAGTTGTATATCCTTGCCACAAGTCTTGTGATCCACAATTATGTGATTATCCTTGGAATCTTGGACAATCCATCTAAAAATTGAAGTTAAAAAAATTAGGAAAAAAGTCCAAACAGTTAAAGAAACAAAATAAAAAGTAAAGAAGTAGCCAAAAACAGTCAGAAATTAGCAAAAACTGTCAGAAATAAGCAAAACAGTTGATTACAGGCAGAATGTTCTTCGGATATCAATAGAAAGTTGAATAGGTTACATCTAAAACAAGGGACTGACCTCTTAATGACATAGTGTAGGTCAAGTGTTTGCTATACAGCATCCAGTGTGTAGATGCAAAGACAAACAGATTTGAGAATTTCTTGACAAGCAATGATTGAGTGGATTCAGTTTTGAATCACCAGCAGAGCCATGCAAGGTCCTTACACAGAAAGTTGAAAAAATAAAGAAATTATTGACTTGTGCCATGTAACACCTTGGAATATCGTTTCAATTGTGATAATAAAACAAATATCTTCCTTACCACTGTCAAAATTAGTTTCTCTTCCAAAGAGAGAGCAGCATTATCTCTTTCTTTCAATTTTTCATTAGGATGTATAGAGACACTATGTTGTCACAAAGATATTAAAAATTGACTAACTTGATCGATCTGTGACTAAACCTGGATTTCATTTCATTTTATACACACAATGCCCAGGAGGCTCTCTTGGGGTTGTAGATAGTTTCTGTTACCTAGGTAATCAAATTAGCAATGGTGGAGGATGCTCTGAAAGTATTGTTTCTAGAATAAGAATAGGGTGAAGGAAGTTCAGAGAACTATTACCTCTGTTGGTAACGAAAAGACTTTCTCTGAGTGAAAGGTAGACTGTATAATGCTTGTGTGCAAATGACTATACTCCATAGTAGTGAGACATGGGCTCTGAATGCTGAAGACATGCGTGGACTGAAGAGAAATATGATCTGTTGGATGTGCAACTTCATCGCACATGTACAACAAACTGTAAATGTATTTAGAAAAATATTGGACATAAGAGGAATCAAATGTAACATGCAAGAGAGAAGACTACATTGGTTTGGACATGTGATGTGTATGAATGAGGACAGCTGCATAAAGAAATTCCTGTCACTGAAAGTGGATGGTACCTGCGGAAGAGGGAAACCCAGGAAGAGGGATAAAGTGATAAGGACCACTCTCAGAATGTTGGGCCTCATTGAAGAAACGACAATGGACTGAGATGTCTGGTGATATGAGGTTCTTGTGAAGACCTGCCCATGTCAGCGAAACTGAGTTCTAGAAGTGCTGTGTGCCCCATCCACTCACACTTAACTAGAAAACTTCTCACACACCCTACACAACAAACCAAACTATATCTCTACATCTTTTCCTTGCATTTCCACTTCATGCACTATGCTTACCTTCCATGCCCTCATCCCGTCCTCTTGGTTCTATTTCCCTGTATCATTTCATTGCTATCTGTTAGCCCCCACCCTATTTGTTCCACCCACACAGCAAAACTTTTCACACACCCTACCCCAGCAAACCAATCTACATCTCTTCCTCACATTTCCTTCTTCATACACTATGCCTACCTCTCACTCCCCAATCCTGTCCTCACAGCCCTGTTTCTCTGTATTGCCTGACTGGCCCCCATGCTAGTGGCACATAAAAAACACCCACTACACTCTCGGAGTGGTTGGCATTATGAAGGGCACCCAGCTGTTGAAACCTTGCCAGATCAGTTTGGAGCCTAGTGCAGCTTCCTGGCTTACCAGTCCTCAGTCAAACCATCCAACCCATGCCAGCATGGAAAGTGGACGATAAACAATGATGATGATAATGATGATTGCTATCCAGCAGCCCACAACCCACCCTGTATACACCCCGGTTTTTATCACTCACTTCTCCACTCCTCTAATCTGCTTCTTTCACAATACCCTGTCATTTGTATTATGACCTTTGAACCTCAAGGAAATGCCCTGGCACTTTCCACCATCTATATCTCTCTCTTCCTTTACTCAACCATCCCATTTATATTCTGATCCCCAACTGTTGTGAGTATGCCCAGCACTTTGCCACCATCTATATCCTGTTGTCTCCCACTCTCTCGCTTTTACTCCTGCACTTCTCTCAAGTTGGGTAACAATGGATCTCCTTGTAACAGTACACCTGTTTCTGTCATTCTTGATCTCTCTCTCTGGCCAGGCAACTTTGTACCTCATCTACAGCAAGAAGCAAGACACCTGTTTCTGTTACTCTGTCTCACTAGCCTTTCATCATCTGACACAAGATCACTTCCTCCAATGCCTCCTCTCCTCACAAATGATTTTTGCCTTGCAAGTTATTTGGTGATCCTGTCAGTGCAGGTGCTACTTAAAAAGCATCCAGTCCACACTGTAAAGTGGTTGGTGTTTGGAAGGGCATCCAGCTATAAAAACCTTGCCTGGGCTTGTGCCATGTAAAAGCCACTAAGTCCATTTTACTGAGTGGTTGGTGTTAGGAAGGGCATCCAGCTGTAAAAATCCTGCCAAAACAGTTACAGAAGTCTGATGCAGGCTTCTGCCTGGCCAGCTCCTGGCAAACCGTCCCACCCATGCCAGCATGGAAGGCAGACGTTAAACGATGATAATGATCTTCAATATAAACTTCAGAAGTTTTTTTCAGAAATCATGTCGTTTAGCTGTTGTTTCTAGCATGCTGGAGGTGACATTTGCTCCCCTACCTTATTTTTTTTCCAAATTTCTTCTTATTTCCATGCTTTTGATATAGGAGTTTAGGATTTGGCCTAAAAAAACACATTTTCAAAATTTTAATTTTCTCCCTCACAACCCCAATTTTTTTAAATTTTAAACTTTTTTTGAAATTTTTTTTTTTTGTTTGTAAACCATGTAGAAAAATACAGAGATTATAAATCTGGAAGATTTTAATTTTTTTTTATCTTTACACACACACACTCTAGGTAAAACTTCAGTATGAATTACAGTAGAACCTCGCTGTATGAGTGCACCATTGTATGAGTAATTTGCTGTACAAGCCGAGACTCGTGCAAATTTTTGTCTTGAAGTATGAGCGAGTTTCATAGAAGCAACTACTAATCAGCGCTGAGCTTGCACACGCTCTCCCAATAAGTGCAGTCTCTGCTCACTCAGTTCATGTGTTTATCTTGTGGCAGCATCCCTGTTGTGTTTTTCCCAGTGTTTTTGTTTAGTTTTGTGCATTTTTTGCTATTATTTTATAATAATTAGTTGTGTTAGCCATGGGTCCTAAGAATGTTAGTGCAAAGGACAGTGCTAAGAAGAAAAAGCTGATTACGATAGAATTGAAGAAGGAAATCATTGATAAACATGAGAGAGGATTGCATGTAGTGGACACAGCATGTCAATATAACCGAAGCACATTGACAATCTGCACCATCCTGCAAAAAAAGGATGTGATCAAGGCTGTTACAACAGCAAAGGGTGCCTCCAGGCTCTCTAAGCAATGCACATCTATCCACGAAAGGATGGAAAAATTGCTTCTCTTGTGAATCAACAAGAAGCAATTCACAGAGGATATGATTATGGAGATCATCATCTGCAAGAAAGCATGAGTGCTGTATGGGGATCATCTGAAGCAGAATACTGGAACATTGATGGGAGGAGGCATCAGCAGATGCATTTAAGGTCAGTCACAGCTGGCTTGATAATTTCAAGAAGAGGACTGGGTATTGTCAGGTATGGAGAAGCAGTGAGTTCTGACACAAAGGCAGCTGAAGATTTTGTGCATGAATTCCATCAGCTCATTGCAGCCGGATGAGGGGAGTACATCGCACAATAGGCATTCAACTGTGATGATACTGGCCTGTTTTGGTAAAAAAATGCCGAGAAGAACCTACAGAACTGCAGAGGAGAAAATGACAGAACGCAAGCTTATGAAAGATCGGCTAACTCTCACCCTTTGTGCCAATGTGAGGGGAGACTTTGAGATGAAACCATTCCTTGTCTACTATTCTGAAAACCTACAAGCTTTCAAGTTGCACAAAATCCTGAAAGAGAAGCTGCAAGTCATGTGGAGGGCAAATGTTAAAGCCTGGGTCACCAGGCAATTGTTCACCAAGTGGATAAACCTTGTCTTCAGACCAGCAGTAAAAAATTATCTTCTCAAGAACAATCTTCCTCTCAACGCCCTCTTCATCCTCGACTATACTCCTGCTCTCCCTCCTAAACTCGAAGACTATATCCTGGATGAATTTAGATTTATAAAAGTTATGTACCTTTCATGCAACACCACCCCTATCTTGCAGCCCATGGACCAACAGGTGATTTCTAATTTTAAGAAATTGTACACCAAACACCTGTTTCATTAGTGCTTTGAAGTCACCAAAAATTCAAATCTAACTCTTTGTGAGTTTTGGATGGAGCACTACAACATTGTAAACTGCCTGAAAATCATTGATATGGCCTGGCAGGGTGTAACGAGGAGAACGTTGAATTAAATTTTATAAAAACAATTTGGGAAAAAGTTAAAAATTAAGAAATTGGGGTGGTGAGGGGGGAAATTCAAATTTTGTAAACGTGATTTTTGGGCAAAATCATATTCCTATATCGAATACGGCAATCTGAAGAAATTTTGAGAAAAAAACCCCCAAAAAATGCAAGTGGGTGGTGTGTACATGCTTTACCTCTGCCCATGTGTTTCCATAGTAACAAACCATGCTGTTAAAAAGTTGCTTACTTGTGTAGTCATTTTTTTTTTATTTAAATGCTGGTTATGAGATGTGCTAAAAGTAATAGCTTAAATCATGCACCCAAAAATTTTTTTGGTTTTTTTTTTTTTTGGTTTTTGTATAATCGTATGAATTCCTGTGTGTAGAATACAACATTTTTGAAAATTCCAAAAAATAAAAGAAGTTATGAGGGATTATATGGTATGCATAAAGCAGAATTCTGCCAATATTCCATATTTACAACTGATAACACAGGCAGTCAATGCACAAATTGGCAGCTTCCAAATCCTGTTTTCTGACTAGGTAAAAATGATCAAACTTTAAATCTCTGTAACATTTAAAAAAAATTTTTTCTGGCAAAAGTTAAATATCTCCTGAGATTTGGCATGGAAAATTATACCAATATTCCAAATTTTTAAATTTTCACTAGACTTTGAAATATCCACAGGTGCAGCCAAACAGAAAAGATCCTGATTATGATTCATTATTAGCATTAAAATTACATGTGCAGAAATTTATGAAAGAATCTGATCTCAGTAGGGTATGATTTAAAGGACAATTGACCTTTTGGTTGTAATATATAACTATGGGAACATGGCAAGTCCAATTTCTGGCATATTGTCTTCTACCAGTGCCCTCTAGCTACACTGTGTTGTGATTCTTGCATACAATCCACCAGGCTCTCGTATCCAGTTCATTTTTTGATGTTGTCAGTTCATAGACTTCTTTGCTGGCCTTTTGCTCTCTTCCTCTCAGTGCCTCCTGTGAAGACGGTCAGGACACATAACTACCCAAGCACAAATTTAGTTGTCAGTTGATTGACCAGTTGAGCATATCCCTAAGTGGCTGACAATACGTGCATCTCTGGTCATGAGTAGGAATAGCGAGGGAACATCATAGCCATGTGTCGAGAGGGATTCTTTGGAGTTTGAATAATTCACCCCTGGAAACATAGGTGTTTTGTCCATCTTTAAACAACCCTTATTCAGGGACCTTTTGAGTGGGATGGGCTACTCAAACTGAAGAAAATTCTAACTGGTCCCCTCCTACCAGATCACGCACTGTTTATCTTAATTTGAGGTCATCATGTTGTGCACATATGGTTGTAATGCATGTGCCTAGTGTACCCTTATCAGACAGGTAGTCATGATAAGTATATCTGGCTTCATATATTTGTACACAATAGTGTGATGGTGTTTGTGTATTGCTCTCTCACTCAATAATAATAAACATGGACATACACCAAAAAGCTTTCTCCACAAAATGAATTTAATCCAACAACATTGGTGCAGTGGAAGAAAAACTTGGCAATACATTAGTGGGAAAAAATTCTGTGGATGCTAAGTATCACTGATGGTTGAAGCTGTTTAGCTAACTACTAGGAGCTGACTGTCAATTCTAGCATCAGCGGTACAGAGAAAAAGATGACAAAATCTGTTGGTTTAACCAACAACTTAATTTCTGATTGAGAGAATTGTAGTGGTGCCACCAAAATGTGGTATGTTTTTGTTATTGTGTCGGTGCGATAGGCATGTGTTTGCCTGTGAAATAACAAAGTGATAACTGGTTCAACTATAACATTTTTTTATTTGCTGGTGTTAGTAAATATTATTTGCCACTACATTACATTTTTGGCAACTTGCTTCGAGTTGCTAGAAAAATGGAATCAGGATACATCTGGAGTTGATGTATCCGAAGACTAAATATGTTCGTGTGTGTGTGTGTGTGTGTTCGTTCTTTCATCTTGCGTGGCCCGGCAAAAGATCTCTGTCTGATAGTAGCAGAGCACTGGTTCGGTCTGCACGCATCACAGTCTCCATCTGTCTGTGTCTCCTGGTGTCTTGTTGACCACTCAATTTATAAGAATCGTGGCAGCTAGAAGGATGGGCATGCTGCAGCAGGCTTAGTACCTAAGTAGGTCAGTTGCTGTCCAGTTGAACTTCGCCTGACATCTATGAGGTCAAAGGTTAAAGGGAGATCATCAATCACTTTTTGACAGGACAAAGAAAACCTGTTTTCGTGCCTGTTGATCGTGGTGGTTTGGACGACCGAGAATTCTTAGATTCGGTTTCGAATCTAGGCTTGGAGAAGGAAGTGTTAATTTTTACACTACCCCCCCCCCCCCCTTCTAGTGAGAAAGCCACAGAGATTGAACGATATTGGAAATGTTATCTTTTTGTGTATGCAGAAAAAATTTTACAAGGTGCAACAGACAAATGAATGTCAAAAACATTGGATATAAAAAATATGAAGCAAAGAGTCATTGTTGGTGTGTGCTATATGGTGGGCAATGCATATATGTGCCCAGGCAGAAACATGTTGGCGCGTTGAAAGAGATGTGCATCTATTGATTACTCGACCCACAAGAGATCTAAATAGAGGCAGGTTGTATTTCAGTGGCGCAAAAGATCAAATGGTAGCACAAGTGAGAATGTGACTGTTGCAAGTGTGTGTAAGCATCAGATAGCAAAATATTTTTACAAGAAAGCAAAACAGTTTTAAAAGAAAGCAAAACATATGTACATGCAAAAAATGAAAGAAATGTTCATCAAAAAAGTTCGCTTGTGAAATGTTCATTAAATGTTCATACAGAAAGTTTTTCACTGATGTGGAACAATGTTTTTTTTATTTTTCCTTTTCTTTTATGTATACAAAATGTTCGTTGATTTCTTTGGGTTTGTATGTAGGTGATGCAGTCATGTGAGTTATGTGTTGATGTATGCGTTTCCTTAAAGAAGATGGGTAGGTTAAGAATTGGGACTTACCCGAAAAACTTGCACAAACCTTGCGGGCCAGCGAACAATTCTTCCTGATTTGGTGTGCCGGGGTTGTGCAGAATCTGTAGTGTTTGCTGGGGTTGGTGAGCCTGTTCGAGGAACAGAGGGAACTGAATGTAAGTCGTCCTCGATGAAGGCTTTTTTCAAACGATCAATTGATACTGTATTTCGTTTACCTCCGATATCGAGAACGAAATACTTGGGTTCTCTTTTGATGACTTTGTACGGCCCGGAATATGGTGGCCGGAGTTGAGATGGTATGCCATCGTTTCTCACAAAAACATGAGTCCAAGTGTTGATATCTTTTGGAACATGTGAAACGACGTTCTGTTGTCTGGGGCCTGCAGGTGACAAATGCGACATGAATGTCCGCAATCGGTGCACATATTGTGCTGGGTCAGGAAGGTGTTGTGATGCAACAGGTTCGATCATCTGCCCTGGTAAGGTGAGTGCTGTGCCGTAGACTAGTTCTGCCGGAGTATGTCCAACTTCCTCCTTAACCATGGATCGAATACCAAGGAGGATGAGGGGGAGATGTTCCAGCCAGTTAGAAGAGTCTGCAGATGCTTTAATAGCTGCTTTGAATTGGCGGTGGAAGCGTTCAACCATGCCATTTGCTGCAGGGTGGTAAGCAGTAGTGCGGGTGTGTTTGCACCCGAGTAGATGAGTCAGTTCAGCGAAAAGGTGGGAATCAAACTGACGTCCTCTGTCTGTGGTGATTGTTGCGGGTGTGCCAAAACGCGAAACCCATTGTGATATCAGCGTTTTGGCGACCGATTCTGCCGATGTATCGGATAAGGGCCAAGCTTTGGGCCATTGCGAAAAATGGTCCACGCAGGTGAGTAAATGAGTATAATTCTGCGAAGGTGGCAGAGGTCCTACAATATCAATATGAACATGCTGAAATCGTGCGTCGGGTTGCGAAAAGGAACCGATTGGTGATTTTATGTGCCGGTGGATTTTTGCTTTTTGGCACGCGACACAGCACTTGGTCCATTCTCTGATGTCCTCGTTGATATTGGTCTACACAAAACGGGTCGATATCAGCTTTTGAGTGGAGCGAATACCAGGATGTGACAGAGAATGCAGAGCAGAGAAAACTTCACGACAATGTTTTTGTGGTACATAAGGGTGTTGGTGACCGGTGGAGATATCACACCAAATATGGGCCGAGGACGATGGTAGTGGAACATGCTGAAATTTGGGAGATGACGAATTCCGGAGCTTTAGAAGTTCTTTGTCATTCTCCTGTTCAGCTGCTATACTAGCCAGATCAATTGTAGCCGTGGTGTGGATAGCATTGATCTGCGTTCGGGAAAGTGCATCGGCTGCTAAGTTAGTCGTCCCTTTGATGTGGGAAATATCCGTCGTATATTGTGATATGAAGTCGAGGTGGTGGATTTCTCTCAGTGAGTGGCGATCAGGCTTGGTGTTAAATGCATACACCGGATCTTTGTGATTTGACGGGCAACACTTGTTTTCTTAACGAAACACTTTCAAACTTGGGACACTGGTAGAATGTGTCATATAAAACAACTTCTTCTCTTAACCTTCTTAACAAAAAATTGTACATCGCAAGTTATTTTATGTTAAAGTTGTCGTATTTCTGTAATTTCAACCAATCACTGACGTCTATTCAGCTGAATACAGTTAGTGCTGTTTGGTGTCAAGTGTGTTATTCCCTGTTTAATTATATCATTATTCCCTAGTAAGGGTTTAGGGTTTTAGGGTTAGGGTTGGGGTTAGGGTTAGGGTTATGGTTATGAGTTATAGGGTTAGAGTTAAGGTTATGGCAAAAATAATCATAACCGTAACCGTAATCCTAAAACTAACCCTAACTCTAAAACCCGAACCCTAACCCTAAAACCCTAAAGCTAAAACCAGTACAAACGCACGAACGATGTCATAAATAACAGTAACAAACGAAATATATACCACTTATAGTTGTTGTTGACAATGGATAGTTTTTGTTGACAAACAACGGCACTAATTTTATTCAAGGGAAAAAATCCCGTAACACCGTTGTTTACATTCTTCGGCGTAATTGTTTTCACCTCAATAGATGTCAGTGATTGGTTGAAATTACCGAAATACGACAATTTTTTGCATGAAATAACTTAGAATACAAAATTTTTTATCTGTTCTATAACACATAATATAAAAGTATTCGAAGTTTGAAAGTGTTTCAGTACCAAAAACACTACATAAAAAAATGTTGCCCGTCAAATCACAAAGATCCCATACACCAGTGGTTTGTGATCGGTGTATATGGCAAAATTGGTACCCTCTAGCATGTGTCGGAAATGCTTAACGGCCAGGTATGCCGCCAATAATTCCCGACTGAAGGTACTGTATTTCGTTTCGGCAGGTTTTAATCGATAAGAAAAGAAAGACAACGGTTGCCATATGCCATCAACAAGCTGCTGTAGGATGCCTCCTATTCCAGAATCGGATGCATCGACAAGTAAACATAGCGGGGCATCTGGTTTCGGATACACCAGCATAGTGGCGTTGGATAATGCTTTTTTCAGGGCGGCGAAAGAGGCGAGTTGATCTTCATCCAGGGCAATTTCGGTGTTTTTGCAAGTTCGCTGACGTAGCAAATCCATGAGCGGTTGCGCTATCTCGGCAAGGTGAGGTAAAAATCTCCAATAAAAATTTACGAGACCGAGGAACTCCCTTAATTTGCAAAGAGATGTGGTCTTGATGTGGTGGGTGATGTCGTGCTTGATCGGCTGGTTATGGAATACTGGTTGAGCGACGTCCGGATACTGTTTCAGGATGGTACTGTGACGAGTCGTTGTTGAAAGCAATATGGTTGGGCTGACTGTGGCCATACGAGCGGCTATACCATGCACAGTAAGCTGTGTGGTGCTGTCGACAAGTCGTCTATTTTGTATGTCTACTAGGAGACCGAAATGATGCAAGAAATCGGCTCCTAAGATAGGGGTCGGCAGTTTGGCGATGACAAATACCCACTGGAAGGTGCGGCGTAATCCCAAGTTCAGCGTTAGGGACTGTTCACCGTAAGTTTGGATCGGCGAGTGATTAACTGCCTGAAGACAGACTGGTGTCTCCTTTCATTTTCCTGAAATGCTGGAAACAGGGACTATGCTGACTTCTGCGCCGGTATCAACCAGGAAACGTGTGCCTGTTACACGATCGCAAACGAAAAACAGGCGACGTTGTGGGTGTGAACCAGGAACTTCCGTCACATTCAGTTCCTGGCTGAGTGACCAATGCACGCAAGTCGGAAATTTCCGAATCACTGGACAACGAAAGGAAAGGGTTGGTGGAAGGAATCGCTGCCTGGAATGCCATGTCGGTAGGAGATATGTTCACCGCTGGATTCTGATCTGGGAGAGCCATTGTGTTCGCAGGAATTCTCAGTTGTTTTGTTGACAGATGATGTGCAGGCTGTTATTCTTCGGTTGAAGCTGGTTCCAGGGAAGGCCGGAATTCTGTGACAGGGTCACCAAAAATGTAGTGGTGCCACCAAAATGTGGTATGTTTTTGTTATCGTGTCAGTGCAATAGGCATGTGTTTGCCTGTGAAATAACAAAGTGATAACTGGTTCAACTATAATATTTTTTTATTTGCTGGTGTTAGTAAATATTATTTGCCACTACATTACATTTTTGGCAACTTGCTTCGAGTTGCTAGAAGAATGGAATCAGGATACATCTGGAGTTGATGTATCCGAAGACTAAATATGTTTGTGTGTGTGTGTGTGTTCGTTCTTTCATCTTGCGTGGCCCGGCAAAAGATTTCTGAGAAAAAATTTTAGAAATTCTTTTTTTTAATGACTTTCCCAAGACAACAAAATACATATATTTTGTTGTGTCTTGGTAAAATCATTATGCCAATAATAATAACACATGCACAGATTCAATTCCATTGTTAGTTGATAAGTTAAATATCTTACCAATTAACTAATCAATTGTTCAGTTGATGTTCTCGTTAAACAATCAATTGGTTGTTTCTTAGACAAAGTTCTTTCATTGCTATTCACAACCATGTGAGTGACTTAGTAACTTCCCCTCTTGTTCCAAGGTCTGCAGAGAACTGCATGTGGTGCATGAAGTCCTGTACATGTCTCTTTATTTCATAAGGTTTGTGCAGTGGGGACATTGTTCATTATCCTAACTAAGTCTGCTATTAGTATGTTTCAATGCTGTTTGCAACCTTGTCTGAGTTAGCAACTTCCCCTCTTGTTCCAAGGCTCAAGATCTGTCTGAGAAGTGGTCTTATGTCTGTGTGTATGCATGCTTGTAGATGTGTGTTTGTTTAGAAGAGGAGGTAAGGGTGAGAATAAATGAAGAGTTTGTGTGTGTGTATCTTCACATTGTGCAACAAAGCTGAGTTCTTGTGAATAACATATTTGGAAGCTATGGCTTTTATGTAATAGGAGTGGAGGAGTTGAACTTTGTTGTTTGTAGTCTCTAACTAAAGTTTGGTATCAAGGACAGCGAGTCTAGTGTGGTAATCTATTGTTACTTTGATACTCTGGTGGATGCAGTTAGCCATGTGCTGGATGCTTTCCATTGTACTCCTCTTGACCACATGGGACCACTAGAATATTGATATCATTTGTATAGTAATATTGCTATAGAGTGTTCACCAAGAGATTGCCCAAGTTTTCTGTCTCACCAGGTCAAGAAGAGGCCAGCCTTGTCTCCAGCCATACCAACACCAATGGTTATTCCTTGCACCTGCATATACAATTTCTTACTGAACTTGATTATGTGTTTTTTCAAAGCGGTTTTTATGCTAGTGCCTATTGCATGTGCTACCATCTTTCTCACCTAATTGCTGTTCTCTGGATATTGTCCAGCCACTCCAGCATTTTGATGATGTGATGGTGGGTGGTTTTCCCCATTCATACCTGGTGGGTCAAAATCTACTAAGTCATGATTGTCCAGGTAATTAAAGTCAAAGGGTAATCTTAGGAGGAGGTCCAGTTCCTTTGTGTTAACTTTGTGGAACTCTACTTCATTCTCACAGATTATTTCTATGCATTTCACCACAGCAAAATATATGTCAGTAGACAGAATGATATCACATCCATGCTATCTACCACACAACCTGTGAGGTCGTTGGAGTGGTTCACTTTTAGCTGTGTAGGTATAAGACCTCCCTTGGTTTACTATGGAATCTTGCATACCGTTATACAGGGTGTTAAAAAAATCTCTCTGCAGTAAGCATTTTATTACAAAATAAATATTGATAACATTATTTACAATTGATGGATATTTATCCTCATCTTGTTTGTTGTTAACACAACGTTTCGGCTGATATACCCTCCAGCCTTCATCAGGTGTCTTTGGGAAATTTTGAACTTGGGTTCTCATTCCTAAGGTATTTTTCGATGTTATTATTATTATTATTATTATCATTATTCAGGTCGCTGCCTGGAATTGAACTCAGAATCTTGGGGTTAGTAGCCCGTGCTCTTAACCACTACGCTATATGCCCGTGGGCAATTATGGATTTTAGGGCTTATAAATCTAATATTCTCCTATCCTTCCTTAATACCGGTTCCCATATGCTGTTCATATCTGCATATTTATAAGATGGTATAAGACTACAAAAGAATATATTAGAATTTACGAGACTTTAAAAAACTTTATAAGAGGTGTTGAAAGTGTCATCCTTCATTTTCAATACATAAGTTGACTCTTCTACACGTTTTGAAATACATCTCAGAGAGTCTGATACGGTATGGACTGTGTGAAGGTTATGATTGTGTCTTTTAGCTCATTAATGGATTTTGGGTGATTCTTGTACACTGATCTTTTACTTGCTCCCCAGAAAAAAAAGTCTGGCAGTGTTAAATCAGGTGATCTTGGTGGCGAAAGTCCCTTCGAAATAATCCGTTCACTGAAAAATTCTTGAAGTAGCACCATGGTAATGCACAAAGTAAGTGCTGTAGCTCAATTTTGCTGAAAGTATGCATTATTAATTTCACTTCCAGTGAGTTGGCCTACAAATGGATAGACAATATTTGAGCAATATCTCTTGGTGTTGATGCTGTCTCTAAAAAGTCTCTCTGCGGAGAGACTTTTTGAACACCCTGTATACATTCATGGAAATAATAGAAGAAACAAACAGTGAGACTTTATTTCTCTGCTAAATAATTCAGTGGACAAAATAAACACATCATCGATATTGGTAGTTGTATAGTCATCCATTGTTTGAATAATTCAGCTCTGGCCATCGTTGGTTACATGTATTTCATTATATTGGCAGAAAAATAACATGATTCATCTTCATGAAAATCTCTCTGTCATAGATGTTTTGTTAACTTAATATATATGCAGAGGTATGCTCCAGTATTGAATCAGGTTAGTTGTTTTAGAATGTATTATGTATGTGATTGGATCCTCAATCCAATCCTGCACAATACTTGACCAATAAAAGTACAGGACTCAACCAATGTTCCAAACTCAAATGATTGGTCAGACGACCAGCCATTACAGATTAATGTGTGGAGCCTATAAAAGGCTAGTCGACTCTAATATCCCGTAATAGAAATTGATCTTGCTACACACTTATTGACTCTACTGAGAAAGTCTTCAGTGCTCACACAGACATCCGGGGACATCTCAATGAGCAGTCACAATACCTGCAAGAGGGAGTAGGACAGCCTATAGTTGCTGGAAATATTCTCCCCATGAACCAGCTAGGCTGGAGGCTCTGTAACAGGGTTTGTGAAGGATTTATGGTCGTTCTGTAACCCATAGAGTGGGAACATTGTTGTTGGATGTTAGTAAATTTTGTGTGATCCAATTTTTTGGTTGGAATATGTTGCACCACATTCCCATGTGTGTCCTGAGAAGTTTCTCTACTTTTACATGTTCTTGTGGTGCAACCTCTCTCATATTACTGATGTGTTGTTTCATGGTCCGCACATAGTTCTGCAGGCTGCCTACTGATGTTCTACAGATTTGTCGAGAGAAAGGCATACAATTTCATTGTTCCTGTGGTGTTATGGGCTGTGATGAGCTGTGTGTTGTTGGTGGAGAGAGGTGAGGCAAACAGAAGTGAAGCCAGACCGGAAGGGCCAGACCGGAAGGGTCAGACCGGAAGTCGGACACATGCTGTCGAAGGCCAGCACGTGGGTCAGTGAGAAAACAGACAGGTTACGACAAAGACGTATTTTGATCAAGAGCGATCGTGTACTCCACTGCGGTCGACAAGGTAAGGTCCAACGTTTCATTCTGTCCTTTTGCTTCTTGTCTTTTTCCTCCATCACACCACAAGCTATTTCGACCCATAAGAAAAAAAAAAAAATTATGAGTGTAGTCCGGATTTCTAGTGATATCATTAAACCGTTTTGCGGCGACACAGATGTGGTCGCGTGGCTAAAAAAAATGAAGCTGGTCGCGAAGCTCCAAGGGATAGGCGACTTGGCAAACTTTCTACCACTGTATTTGGATGGTCCGGCGTTGGCACTATTTTTAGAGATAGAAGAGAGGGACCAAGTTAGCGCGGAGAAAATAGAAATCCGCTTGATGGAGGCCTTCGCAGAAGGAATGTTTGAGGCGTACGCTTGCCTGGGGAGAGCGAAGTGGACCGGCGAACAGGTCGACGTGTTTGCCAACGAACTTAGGAGGTTGGCTAGACTGGAGGGGTACGAGAGAGAATCGGTGGATCGAACAGTAAAGTTGGCATTTGTAACTGGGTTTCCTGACCACATGTCGGTCGAATTGCAGAAACTGCCGGACGTGAAAGCCATGCCCATGGCGGATATAATAACGAGGGCTCGTATGTTAGTTTCGTGTTGTAGATCGACATCGTTGGCAGCAACGGCAACAGCAAAAGGTGGCCGACCAAGGAGTAGCGGAGAGGGGTCGAACAAGGAACGTGTGCGACCGTTCAAAGGACAGTGTTTCCGGTGTCAGGGCCCACACATGGTGCGAGACTGCAAGTTACCCAAGCCTGAGGTCATTTGCTACCGTTGTCGAGAAACGGGACATATAGCCAGCAAATGTCTGCAGGGAAACGGTCTAAGGGAGACTACTGCACCAGTGGTCGTCCCTTCGGATCAATAAAGGCGCATTTTTTTCTACGCGTTGTTGATGTGCTAGTGGATGGGAAGATGTCGCGTGCCCTCGTGGACACAGGCTGTACAACGACCCTGATGACTCCGGGAGTGGTAGAGACGTGGAGTGGAGAAAGCAGTGTGAGGACAGTCGACGGAAGAGAGGTACGCTGTGAAGGCATTACTGACGTGCAGATTGAGGTGCAGGGAGCAAAGCTGACGCTGCAAGCAATTGTAGTTGGCCACTTGGTGGATGAGATTGACGTGGTGATGGGGATGGATGCAATCACCCGTTTAGGAGGTGTCACTGTCAACGAGGCCGGTGTGACTTTCGGGGTCGCAGGGAAACCGTGTATGGCGACGCCGTGCATTGGTGAGAACCGAGAAGAAAACTATGCCACGCACACTATTGAAGACCAGGATTTTCGTGCCACCTTCGATGGCCAGAGGTGGACAGTGGAGTGGCACTGGAGGGGAGAGCCCCCGACGTTAAAAAATAAAGTGGGCTGCTACCAGCATACTTTGAAAGGAGATGCCAGAAGCGAGTTCGAGGGGGCGGTGGAGCGGTGGATTAAGGAGGGCATATTGATCCCTTGGGAAGAAGAAGGAGAGAGCGGAGTCCTGCCGCTGATGGCGGTGGTACAGCCCACGAAGCATAAGGTCAGACCAGTGCTTGACTTCCGCGAGCTGAATGACCACATATCATGTCATACGGGCGGCGAGGCCACAGATGTCTGCAGGGACACCTTGCGAGAATGGAGGCAGATGACAGGGGCTTCCACGATCGTCGATTTGAAGTCGGCATACCTGCAGGTGCATGTGGCTGAGAGACTGTGGAAGCATCAGCTTGTCAGGTATAAGGGCCGGACATACTGTTTGACCAGGCTGGGGTTTGGGCTAAATTCAGCGCCAAAAATTATGGCAACAATTCTCAAGGCCATCCTGGGAAAGGTGGACAGAGTAAAAAGGGCCACCAATTTGTACATTGATGACATCCTTGTGGATGAAACCATAATGCCAGCAACGGAGGTCATAGGCCACCTGAAGAAGTTCGGACTGGTCGCCAAGCCACCAGAGGCCATGGAGGGAGGCGCTGCACTGGGCCTCAAGCTACGGAGAGACAAGGCCGGTGCGTTGGTGTTTTGGCGTGGGAACGAGATCCCTGAACTGGGCACCAGCGTGAGTAGACGGGAACTGTTCTCGGTGTGTGGGAAGCTGGTGGGACACTACCCGGATGCAGGACGGCACCGGACAGCATGTAGCTTCATCAAGAGACGAGCCGAAGGAGCAAAGTGGAATGACAGAGTTGGGGAGAAAACGACCGACATGATGCAGGAATTCTTGGTCAGAGTGAGAGCAGAGGATCCAGTGAGGGGCAGTTGGTATGTTCCCAAATCAAAGAGTGGGATCGTTTGGTGTGACGCCAGTAGCATCGCAATAGGGGTTGTCTTGGAAATGGGAGGCACCGTCGTGGAAGATGCAGCCTGGCTCAGGAAGATGGATGACTGCAACCATATCAACGTGGCAGAGTTGGATGCTGTGCTGAAGGGGGTGAACCTGACCTTGAAGTGGGGGCTGTGCACCATCGAAATTAGAACTGATTCGGCCACTGTGCTTGGTTGGGTGATGGCAGTCATCACCAATGAGCGGAGGGTGCGAACTAAAGGGGCTGTGGAGATGCTGGTAAAGTGCCGATTGGGAATATTGTGGGAGCTAACCGCTGAGTTCGATCTGGAGCTGAGCGTAATTTTTGTGCCTTCCGAAAAGAACAGGGCAGACGTCCTAACCAGGGTAAAGCGAGTTTGGTTGCGGGTGCCAGAGGATGCGGAGCAGGCTGTGGCTGCAGTATGCTGTCTGAGTTGAGGAGACTGCATACCATGCATCACATGGGAGTGGGCAGGACATTGTTCCTAGCCAGGAAAGTTGACTCCGAGGTAACGAGGCGGAACGTGCAGAGAGTGGTTAGCAGCTGTGACAGGTGCCAGTCTATTGACCCTGCTCCAGGCGTACATGAGGCAGGAAGTATTCCAGTGGCCCACAACTGGAAACGACTAGCAGTGGATGTAACACACTACCGGCAGGGGATGTACCTCTCAATGGTTGACTGCGGACCGGGGCGGATGGCCATATGGAGGGAGATGAAGACGGGGACTGCAGAGGAAATCGCAGGAGTATTAAATGGGATATTCCTGGAACGAGGCCCCGTGGATGAGCTGCTGCTGGATAATGGCACTGCATTTCGCTCGGAGGTGCTGAAAGAAATGCTTGACGGGTGGCAGGTCAGCCGCTTCTTCAGGGCGGCATACCGGCCAAGTGGAAATGGAGTGGTGGAAAGGCATCATCGTACCATCAAGACCATGGCAGAGAGGGGCCACATTTCGCCAATCGAGGCCGTTTTTTGGTATATGTCGCCCAGGTCAGGACAGGCTGAGGAGTCGGTGCCACACAGGGCAATATTCAGGTACGAGTGGAGGCACCCGTGTATTGCATCAATGCGACTCCGGGGAGAAGAAGAGCACACCTTCGTGCAGATCGGGGAAGAAGTATGGGTAAAACCCCAAAATGCACGGTGCACATCACAATGGGGGAAAGGAACTATAACCTCCATCAATTCAAAGAACAACGTCTCGGTCGATGGTATGCCACGCCATGTTTTGGATGTGCGGAAGATTGTCAGTGCTTCAGAGGATGGAACCAGCTGTAGTGGGCAGGATGATGAAGACAGCAGCAGTAGGCAAGATGATGAAGGCAGCGCACCAGGAACTCAGGCCAGTCCCGGGGTCGCACAGTGACCACAGAGGGAGCGGCACCCTCCTCCCTGGTTGGCTGATTATGAAACCAATTAAGGTAGTTCGGGAGCGAGGAGTGAGTGGGAAAGCCGGTTGAATGATCTATAGATCAGGGGGGCGTGTGGTGTTATGGGCTGTGATGAGCTGTGTGTTGTTGGTGGAGAGAGGTGAGGCAAACAGAAGTGAAGCCAGACCGGAAGTCGGAGACATGCGGTCGAAGGCCAGCACGTGGGTCAGTGAGAAAACAGACAGGTTACGACAAAGACGTGTTTTGATCAAGAGCGATCGTGTACTCCGCTGCGGTCGACAAGGTAAGGTCCAACGTTTCATTCTGTCCTTTTGCTTCTTGTTGTCTTTTTCCTCCATCACACCACAGTTCCTAATATGCTGTTTAAACTTTTGTAAGTCTTTGGCGACCACTGAACCAAGTTGGTAGGCTTCCACCTCACTAAGCTTCCTACTAGTTTTATTATACTGGTCTAAAGAAAATTTTGCTTCTTCTCACCATCCACGTATGGTGGGATGCACACTCTTTTGTTAAATAGTAAATCATATTGTCATATCAATAGAACTTGTTGGAGTTATAGATGAGAATCTTTGTTACTATTGTTGTTGTTGTGGTTGCTGCTGTTGTTATTACCATTGCCATTGATGCTATGGTGGTTTGGGATGTCCATATTGTTGTTGGTGTGGAGGATGTAGTTATCAGTTATCATTGTTATAAGTCTTGTGATAGTGTTGGTTTTGTATGTTTCTACTAGAGTTATAATGTCCTAATTTCCATCTTATTTTTGTGAATGTTTTTTTCCATTTCAGAGAGGCAATCACTTCTAATGACCTTCTTATATGTAATGAATTCCAGTGGTAATCCCATGGCACACATTTCATCTGCAACCAGGGTGAAGTCTCAGATATTCCTCCTTCACCTCACCCAATTGGGCCCTCGCACCTCCTAAGGCTGGCCCTGCCAATGTCTGCAAGGTTTGCTCATAAGTTTTCAAAACATTTTTTCATAAAAAGCTTCGTTCCATAATTTTGAAATGTGTGGTGAAAAATATGGATCTTTTGTGTTTGACTGCCAGTTTTCAATTTTGTTCCAATTGATTTAAAATCTGGTGTAGTTTTATATACTCATTATTGACATGAAATTCATTTTCACCATATATCAATAGATAGATAAATTATAATTATTAAAGTTAGCAAATTTTGGGTAGTTTTAGCCAATTGAAAGTCACAGACATATAGGTGCCTGTTTCCAACAAGCCAAGTGTTGGAAAAGTATTTACAAAAATCCGCAATTGTTTATAAACTAATATTTTATGCTGTTTTCCAGCTTGTACTCATCCTTTCCTGTTCTTAAAAACTACAAGATATGTTGTTTATTCTTTTTTCATATTAAATGTATATTGAATACATAAAACTACAAAATATGCTATTTACTCGTTTTTTGGTCATGTGCTATCATTACAATGTTGACATATTTCCACTTAATTTAAAAATTGAAAAACATGCAGCCAAACAGGTAAGATCCGCCCCTAAATTTGAAAATCCCTGTCAAAACAGAGAAAATCTGGCAGAAGTTGATTTTTTCAGTGCCCTTGGAAAAGATCTGGAACATCTTTTCAACCCAAAAAGATTTTTTTGACCCCCACCCCACATCCCCCTCTTTAGACCAATTTTTGTTGAATTTACAGGCACTGTGCACTTAAAAACCATAGGGGAAGTCTTTTTGGAAAAAACAAAAAGTAAATATTTTCAGATGAAAAGGTGAGATTTGGCTGTTGTTTCTAACATATCCCATGACCACCTCCCTCGTTTCTTTCTCACTCTAACAAGTACTTCTCCAAGTTTTTTTTTAATAGCATGAGTTTATACTGTTATACTCATTTATGCTATTATAAAAAGTTTGTTTTTGAAAATTTATGATTTTTATCGGCCCTAAACCTTTACTAGAAACAACAGTCAAATCTCCCTTAATTTGCACACCTTTCCGTCTGAAAATATTTAATTTTTTGTTCTACCAGAAAAGCTTCTATAGTCTTTAAGTGCATAATACCCACATAATTGACCAAAATTGGATGCAAAGTTAGTCAGGGGGTAGGGGTTTAAAAAAAAAATTTTTTGAATTTTTTTTTTTTGTTAAAAAGATGCTCCAGATCATTTTCAACGGCACTGTGAAAAAAATTCTGAAAGATACCCATCAAAGCAGAGAAATTCCAACTTGTTGGTGCTATCTTATCTTCAACATCTGCTGAAAATCCAACATTCCTGATTATTGTTATGTAAGACTCAGAAAAGCTTTAGAGAAATATATTAAGGTAAATTACAAAGGTTTCAAACAAGAGGATTCGCCTTGTATAGTTCATAGACAGTGCTGTGATAGTATTTAGATAACACCTTCCTTCATGGCTGCCTGCCAGTTTCTTTCTGTCTCAAGATCCCTACGTGTAACTGTGAAAGTTACCTGAGTTTGATATTCAGTAGATAACATTTTAAAGATGCAAATTGGTACTTAATGCAGTTATCACAGTTATATATACATGATATGCCATCGTAATGTGCAAAAAATCGAAACCAACATCAGGAACTCTGGAAAAACTCACTTAATATAACAATATGTACATAAATTATTTAATCACATTTACATCCAACTGTTTATGCATGCATGTACACATTTTAATATTTATAAACATCATAATGTTTACATGATACAACAAAAAAAAAAAGGTGAATTTACAATACAAATAATTACAGAGGTATCAAGCTGTTAGATCAGGTAATGAAAGTCACAGAGAGGGTCATAACCCAACTAATTAGGGAGCGAATCAATTTTGATGAGATGCAGTTTGGATTCGTGCCAGGTAAAAGCACCACTGATGTCATTTTTCTGGTAAGACAGCTGCAGGAGAAATACCTAGCCAAGGATAAACCTCTGTACCTGGCTTTCGTTGACATGGAAAAAGCCTTTGACAGGGTTCCCCGATCCCTTATCTGGTGGTCAATGAGGAAACTAGGGATAGAAGAATGGTTAGTAAGAGCTGTGCGAGCCATGTACAGAGATGCTGTCAGTAAGGTGAGAGTTGGAAATGAGTACAGTAATGAATTCCGGGTAGAGGTAGGGGTTCACCAAGGTTCTGTCCTCAGCCCCCTCCTATTTATCATAGTCCTATAACAGAGGAATTCAAGACAGGTTGCCTCTGGGAGCTCCTCTATGCTGATGACCTTGCACTAATTGCTGAGTCACTATCAGAACTAGAGGAGAAGTTTCAGGTGTGGAAGCAGGGACTAGAATCGAAGGGCCTTAGAGTCAATCTAGTTAAAACCAAAGTCCTATTAAGTAGGAAGGTAGCTAAAACACAAACCCCTTCAGGTAGATGGCCCTGCTCAATATGTAGAAAAGGAGTAGGTAGTAACTCTATAAGATGTACCCAGTGCAAGCTATGGACACATAAGAGGTGCAGCAATATCAAAGCAGATTAACTAGGAATTTAGTTTTTGTATGTGGCAGATGTTCAGGTGCAATAAACACTGTAAACAAATAGGAAACAACTTCTGTCTCATTCCAGGGAGAAAAACTAGAGGTAGTTGATAGCTTCCGCTATCTGGGTGACCAAGTTAGCTGTGGTGGTGGGTGCGCTGAAAGTGTAGCTGCTAGAATAAGAATAGCCTGGGCAAGGTTCAGAGAGCTCTTACCTCTGCTGGCGACAAAGGGACTCTCTCTCAGAGTAAAAGGCAGACTGTATGACGCATGTGTATGAACAGCCATGCTACATGGCAGTGAAACATGGGCTGTGACTGCTGAGGACATGTGTAAGCTCGCAAGGAATGAAGCCAGTATGCTCTGATGGATGAGTAATGTCAGTGTGCATACCCGACAAAGTGTAAGTATCTTGAAAGAAAAGCTGAACATAAGAAGCATCAGTTGTGGTGTGCAAGAGAGACGATTGCGCTGGTATGGACATGTGACGAGAATGGACGAGGATAGCTGCCTGAAAAAGTGCCAAACCCTAACAGTTGAGGGAACTCGTGGAAGAGGTAATCCCAGGAAGACCTGGGCTGAGGTGGTGAGGCAAGACCTTCAAACATTGGGCCTCACTGAGGCGATGACTTCTGACCGAGACCTTTGGAAATATGCTGTGTGTGAGAAGACCCGGCAAGCCAAGTGAGACCTAAATCTAAGGCTTCTGCCAGGGGTGTAGCCAGCCCACTTATGCGTACCTTTCCTTCATTGGACACTAAACTCCACTTGCAAAGACTTTTTGAGGCAAGTAAAATTGAAATTGAACTAAATTCGATGACTGGCACCCATGCCAACGTCATCTCCTTCATTGGACATGAAACTCAGCTTGCGAAGACTTATTGGGGCAAGCAAAAGCGAAATTGGGATGGCACCTGTGCCCAGCGTTGTCTTTCTGGCACTTGTGCCCGTGACATGTGTAAGGATTTTCGTGCGAGATTGTTGCCAGTGCCCCTGGACTGGCTCTTGTGCGGGTGGCACATAAAATACACCTTTTTGAGCGTGGCCGTTGCCAGTACCACCTGACTGGCCTTCGTGCAGGTGACATGTAAAAGCATCCACTACACTCTCTGAGTGGTTGGCGTTAGGAAGGGCATCCAGCTGTAGAAACTCTGCCAAATCAGATTGGAGCCTGGTGTAGCCATCTGGTTTCACCAGTCCTCAGTCAAATCGTCCAACCCATGCTAGCATGGAAAGCGGACATTAAACGACGACGACAATGATGATGATGATGATTATAATATGAGAAGCATATCAATTGAAAGAACTTGCAAGTGATGTTCTTTAAAGAGTTAACTTTAAGCAAACAAATCCATCTCCTTTTGTTATATCAATGTTTAAATAACAAGCAAAAACTCTTGCCAGATCAGTCATCAGCTGGAACAAGGTCTGCATTACCCAGTGGGGAACCAGAATGGGATTGAAAAGACAATCTACCAGGTAACCAGAACTGAGATAATCCTAATACGTGACGCCATCTAAAGCAAAATGCATAAAATAGACAAGAATGGACTTCAGAAATGTTTTGAAAACTTTTGCACAACCCATCTTAACCCAAATAATAAATTCATTGCACAGATATACACCAATTTCTATCATTGCATATTGAAAACATTTGGCTTATATAGGCTCATCACGTTAATCTGTAGTGATTGGTCAACATACCTATCACATGAGTGTTGCACAGGAATTGGATCGAAGGTTCAATCATGTTGCATGTAATATTTTCAAACAACTAATCTGCATGTGTTCTGGACCCTCCTTTTCCCCATAAATTGGTGTGACAAATTGTTTATGAGTCAGAAGACCAAGAGTTTTTCAGCTAGGAGACTTTAAACCAACATAAAAACTGGTGACCCTGAACAAACCACCATAAAAGCTGACAACACCATATGTACTGTCAAAAAAAAATGTTGACATTAGACAGCCATAATATACAATTGAATGCTACACATACAGTGAAGATCAAGTACATCTTTGGACAACAAACTTTCTACAAATCTTGAATGAATATTGATGTTCAGCCATCTCAATTACTGCTACACACCCAGCATGAAATTTCTTCCTTTGAAAAATTCAAATGTAGAGCTTTCTATTGCTGATTTTCCAGTTTGAATCATTTGGAATGCAAGAAGTTTTCAATATTCTAGTATCACTAATTACCTGCCACTATTTTGAGTTTTCAAGCATCACTTTGCTTTGTAGTTAAATCTGCCAGCAGGAAAATTAAAGTTCAGTAATTATCAGCTTTTCTCTTTCTCTTATTCTGTTATCATCCACAGTATGGCATCTTCCCCAATTTCTTCCATTATATCTGATTCAGTAGCGATACAAGCAGCAGTATCTTTTATTTCCCAACCATTTGCAGGAGAACTGGCTATAAGATATGAAGACAGAAATTCTGAGGTGCAGCTAAACAAAAATGATTTCATCAACTCCATAAAGAAATTTAGGCAATAAACACCCATCACAATTGCTCTGAGGTATGCTTGGTTTAGGGAATAATCCTCTGGACAAAGACATGTTACAGCAACTTCTCTTTTCCCACCTTCTCACTAATATGCAAGTGATTTTAACAACCATTAGGGAGCTTGGGTTCCATTCAACAGCAAGCAGATTTGGCTGACCGTATAATGGATATCTCTTCCTTGACTTCAAGTAGTGCGGAAAATTATCCTCGTTTCATCACTATCTACTGAATTAGCTTTCTTTTGCAAATCAGTTAATAAAATTGTAATATGGGGGACTGTAAATATAAAGGACAAAGTGCAATTCACCTACCTCTCAGTGTCGACTGTCCAGCTGGGTTAAATCGAAGACACACCCTACCCATCTGACCTATCACATGTCTGTCCACTCCCTCTGCTTGAGGCCAAAGAGACTCATGCTGGTCCTACTTCTGTCCACATTCTTACTCACTCTTCCTCTTGCAGTAGAGCTCCTCAGCTATTGATGTCACCGACCTTTTCTTCCCAGTTCCCCACAAAAAGTACAGAATCTTACAGATCAAATTACTTGCTTATGGTTTCGTACTTCCCGTCTTCATGCAAGATCTCACAGACATTTATTTTCTAGATGCTTTAATCTAAGCACTAGCAGTGAGCAGACATCTTTCTGTTGGTATCACAATTGCTTTGGAATTCATGCACATAAGTGTATTTCCATGTGTACCTTTACTCCAGTTGTCTAACACCAGGAAAACTCCCTCACCAGACATTAAATGTGGTTATGTTTCTGGAAAGACCAATTTGTCGCATGTTTTATTTTTACAATAACATTTGTTGGTAGACACAGGAGCAGCATGTAGTATTTGGCCCATGAGCCTATTGACTAATTCATGGAAATAATCACTATCCAATTCATACTTATGGTGAAAAGTCATTTACCTTGGATATAAATCTCCAATGCCAGTTTCAATGGGTTTTTTTAATGTTGCAGACTTGCCTTACTCGATTCTCTGCACAGACATTTTTTTGGCATCATTTTAATCTTTTGGCTGATTTAAGAAATAATTAGTTACTCTGCGCAAGACACATTTTTCAAGCTTTCTACTATCAGTCCACTTCTTTTTTTGTTCCATCCCCTTCTAATTGTTTCCATGAACTTTTACTGAAGTTTCCAGATATCACTTGGACTGCTTTTCATGACAAGACTCCAGTGCATACAGTGACACACCATATTATTACAAAAGGACTACCTGTTGTGTCTTGTCCCGGGCATCTTGCCATGAGCAAACTTAAAATAGCTTAGGAAGAGTTTAGTCACATGTTGGACCTTGGTATATTATGACCCACTAGCAGTAATTGGTCATCCCCATTACATCTTGAACCTAAAAAGTCAGGAATCTGGTGACCTTGTGGAAACTGTCGATGTTTAAATGCTTTAACAGTACAAGATAAATATTCTATTCCTCATATTCATGACTTTTCTGCATCATTATATGGCAGTACTATCTTTTCAAAGATTGATTAGTGCGTGCTTACAATCTGATTTCAGTTGAACTACCAGACATTCCTAAGATGGCTTTAACTACTACTTCTAGCTTGTTCAGATTTATTTGAATACCTTTTGGTCTATGTAATGCTGCTAATACTTTTCAGAGATTTATCGATGAAGTCAAATGTGGTCTAGATTTTGTTTTTGTTTACATTAATAACTTATTAATAGTCAATTCCACAGAAGAGGAGCATGTCCTTCATTTAGAACAACTTTTTAATGCCTATCACAACATGGTATGATAATGCAAATAAATGTGTTCTTGGTGTTTCTTCCATCACATTTCTGGGATATGTTATTGATAAAGATGGGATATATCCATTGCAGGATAAAATTGATGCTATTCACAATATTCCAGTTCCTTCTATCACCAAGTTATGAGAAATCCTTGGTTTAATTAACTTCTATAGAAGATAGTTGGAAAATCATTATAAGAGATGAAAGTAGTAACTATACTGAGAAGTAATGTTTGTTGCCCCTTCAACATTGCTGTTCCACACAAACGAATGTTATTACCATTTTTTAACCCTGAGAGGATGCCTCTAGCTGGTTATCAATGCAATCTACACCTGATATATATTTCAAGCAGGAGAGTGAACCCCTACTGTCTTCTAGTAACTTGACAGCACCACCAGATCGGCTGGTTTTGGGCTATTTTTGCTCTTCTTCAGTGGCGGATACCTGTCTGCTAGAGATAGTAGTTCACTCCAGCTCACAATATATAGAAAAATAAGTGACAATCAGTTACTGACCTTGCAGAAAGCAAACTAGCTAGTTAGAAAATCTCTATAAGAGATGAAAGTAGTAACTATACTGGTGCCATATGAACTGACATTACTACCACTGAGGATGAGCAAAAATAGCTGGTCTGGTGGTCCTGTCAATTGCTAGAAGATGGTAAGAGTTTGCTCCTCTGCTTGCAATATATATCAAGTGCAGAATGCATTGATAACCAGCTAGAAGAGGTGTCCTTTTGGGGTTAAAAAATGGTAATAATGTCAGTTACTACAGATAAATATTCACCCAGAAAGCCAGTGTTTATTTCACAATACATTGTTGATATTCCTTACATCAAAGGGGGAGATAATTCTGCATCTCATACCTTATCTCATGTGCCCATTGATACTTTACACATTCCAGCTTCCATTAACTCGCAGCAGAATTGTGTTGCATCAAGAAACAAATGACAAATTTTTGCATCTTCAATCATCAGAGTCACCTTCTTTAGACCTCCACTTACTATCACTACATTTTACAGATTCATCTATTTGGTGTGATGTTTCTACCAGGTTTTTCAGTTCTTCATAATTTATCCTATCCCGGTATTTTGGCAACAGCAAAATTAATTTGAAGTTGCTTTGTGTAGTCCTGTATGCAAAAAGACATTTGTAATTGGGCGTGTGCTTATATATTTCATGCCAAAAAGCTTAAAGTTCAGTGCCACATCAAGACACCTTTGGGCACTTTTGCTATTCCAAATGCACGTTTTATACATATCCACATAGATATTGTGGTCCCCTTGCCACAAATTCAGGATAATATGTATTTGTTGACCTGTGTAGATCATTTTTCCAGATGGCCTGAAACTGTACCCATCAAGGATATTAAATCTCTCACAAATGCAAAAGCACTTATAGCTGAGTTGATTTCACATTTTGGAGCTCCCCTCACATTACCTACTGATAGAGGTCAACAATTTGAATCCAATCTCTTTGCTGAACTTTCAAACTTTCTGGGTACTTGAGGGATCCATATTACTGCTTGCCACCCATGTCTAATGGGATGATAGTGTTTTCATTGTCAATTGAAAGCTGCTCTATGTGCTTACCCTGAGTCAGATATTTGGTTAGAAGTTTTACCAATTGTTTTATTGGGTCTTCAATCAGTTATCAAGGGGGACCTAGGTTTTTCACCGGTTTTCCCACTCTTATATTACCTGGTCACAACTACAACTGCAGTTAATTGAAATTTCAATCCAGCAGTTTATATTCATCAATTGCAAAAATACATGATGGAATTGCTCCAGTTGGTAACTCAGTGAGATTGAGTTTACTGATATGGTTGATAGAGGAACTGCTATCAAAGTTTACAAGCAGTACAAAGAATAACAACAAATTCACGATCTAACCTTGCTCTAAGATAGACCTTAAGAAATAAGGGAAATGAACTAACAACCTTAAATAATCTATTCCACTGCTAAAGTAGTAACTGCTCAGCTAGGCATTAAGATTATAAAGAAAAAGATCAGACTATGTCAAGAAACCTCTTAAGTGGAAAGTAGCAATACAAAAAGAGATTGAGTCTCTGCAGGAGGATGTATCAATTCTTGATGAACTTGTTACAGGAGTAGATATTAAAATGAGAAAAACTAGAAAAATTAAAGATCTTATAAACCTCCCCACAACTAAGAAACTGCCGAAACAGCATCATCATCATCGTTTAACGTCCGCTTTCCATGCTAGCATGGGTTGGACAATTTGACTGAGGACTGGCAAGCCAGAAAGATCTTTTTTGTTGTTTATTAAAACCTAATTAAAAAACAGAGATTCCTGGTTCAAACTGAGATAGAGATCTGCTACACTCTAAATTCTGTCTTGAGTTCCATGCACAACTGTTTTTAAATATCCACACCTATTTCCAATAAGGAATAGTAGTATTACTGAGGGGAAGCAATTTCAAAATATTAGTAACTACTTTAAGGTTTATGATGAGAATTGAAGTCTGAGGGTATAATTTAAATTTCTCCAATTGTGTGAGGTTTTCTCCATTTAACTATTGGTTGTAATATTTAGTTGAAACAATGAGGAAACTTTCAAATATCTTCATCTTTTGTAACTTAACTGTAATATATTATGTAAACTTTTTACAGATGTGCTTTTAAGATACGATGGTTTCAGCTTCATTGGACAAAATATTTTCACAAAAAGGACACATAGGTCACCGATGATCTGAAGCTATGATTCAAAATCCATGGTGCATGAAATTTACATATTGGCAAGCATTGAGTTTTACTTTCTCTCTTTGAGTGGGCAGAGCAGATTTACCTGAACAATCCTCATCTTTAAATCTAAAATTTAAAAGTAAAAGATTTTGATATCACTCATATGAAAAAATACATAATTACTAATACTTTATATTGTTGAGGAACAACCTTTTCAGTAAAAAACAAATATTTTCAGAGGAAATGGTGAACAATTCAAAGGAGGTTTCACTGTTGTTTCTAGCACAACTCAAACCAACCTCTGTTTTCACTCTCACATGTATTGATGCTTTTTCAATATTTTTCTTCCATTAAATACATTTTATGGAATGATGATGCCAAAGTAACACACATGTGGTCCATTGGTGGAATATAAGCAACAAAATTGTAACTTTGTAACTTTTTCAGTTTTTGATATTTTTGACAATTTCTTTGAATTTATATGTTTTCAACATGTAAGATTAAGATTCTGTGAAAAAAATGTTCAAAATTTCACTTTGAAAAATTTTTTCCCTCTCTTTGAACTTTGTTTTTCAATCTTTTTATATATGCTTGGTAAAATAATTGTTTTTATAAAATTACAATCAGAAATGCAAAAAATATGCACAATTTTGTGCATCCACATGGCATCTATATTATAATGGAGAAAGCTGCTTATTAATTAGGTATTTAACAGTTACTAAAAGCAATTATTAAAGGCTTGACCATCTGGAATTTTTTTTATAAATTCATGTTCCAAGTGATTTCCTATAATTTTGATTTATGAACTTCACTGAATTTTTTAACTTCAACTTTTCACAAATTTAAATATTCATTGCATTTACTGCGGAGTATTCCATTTTCATTTGTTATAAAGTCTCTCACTCTCATTTCAGTGTTTTCATTTCAAGTTTTAATTTGCTATTTGGAAAACTGACAGTTTATTCTATTAATACATATGTAATGTAAAAACATTATTTATTGAATGAAAATTTTTTTAATATACCGGAATAATTTTTGTAAAAGAAATTAAATTTTGTTGTTATGACTGTTTGGAGTCAATAATGACTATTTAGACCGAGTTTGGCCATTTTCTTTTTTAACTTAAAAACCATAGGAACAACCTTTTCAGTAAAAAACAAATATTTTCAGAGGAAATGGTGAACAATTCAAAGGAGGTTTCACTGTTGTTTCTAGCACAACTCAAACCAACCTCTGTTTTCACTCTCACATGTATTGATGCTTTTTCAATATTTTTCTTCCATTAAATACATTTTATGGAATGATGATGCCAAAGTAACACACATGTGGTCCATTGGTGGAATATAAGCAACAAAAGAAATTGTAATCTAAATTTTTACTCCCACCTCAATCAAGTGTGTATAAGAAAAAACATTTTCTAACAGAAAAGTATGCAATCAAAATGAATTATTGTTTATATAACTCTTTTAAAAAATTACTGTGGATAAATGCCAGTAATGACTTTCTCAGGCTCTCCAATATTTTAATTTCTAAACAGAAACAATCCGGGGTAGAGAGTGGGGTTGTAAAAAATTCATAATTTCTCAAATTTTCTTTTTTATAGCATATAAATATACTTATGGAGAAAAAATACTGAAAAACATCAAATCATGTGAGAGTGATAAAGAAATAAGAAGGGTTGTCTTTGGATGTGCTAGAAACAACTGCCAAATCTCCTTTAAATCAGTCACTTTCCCTCTGAAAATATTCATTTTTTTTCTTTACTGAAAAGGCTCCTCATAGCTTTAAAGGCTCAAAATAGGTCTGGAGTGGGATGTTAAGGGAGGAGGGGAGTGTAAAAAAAATTTTCAAAACTTTTTTATATAAAGATGCCCCCACCCTACCCCCATCATTTCAAAGGTTGTGGTTTTAAAAAATGGGAGAAATCCCTGTCAAAACGGAGTAGTTCTAACTTATTTGGTCTTCCTGATCCCAAACTCCGTATTTCTGAAACTCCTCTCCCCACCTCGAAAACATTTTACCCACAAATGTTTTTATAATTATAATCTATGCCATTCGAAAGGGATTTGTATAAACTTTCATTAAAAGATACCCATTTTCCTGAAAGTTATGAAGGAAAAAAGTCGGATCATGTGAATTTTCCAAAACTCCTCTCTTCACCCCACTTGGAAAGATTCTTTCCCATAAATCCCTATATACTCTGGAGCCACAACATCTAAGTGGTATTTGTAGAAAACTCTGTTAAAACGTATCCATTTTTCTGGATGTTATGAGGCAACCGGCAGCATATACATCTGCAGTGATGCCCTTTTATTTATATGATTTTTTCATTTCATGTTTATTTCATTCATTGTTTGCAATGTTCTCTCTCCACCTCTCACACACCCACTGCAAAGCTTACAGATGGGCTGCTGAATTGAAATCTTTGTGGTGCTTTGAGGGGAAGATAAAACTTGACAAACTGCTTCTCCCAGTCTGTTGTTGGGCTACTGTGATGTTCGTTTAAAAAAGAGAGATTATGACTGTGATAAAATAATGAAAGCAATATTTACTAAGTAAGTGAGCACTATTATACTAAGAAATAATTAGACGTAAGATATAAAAATTATTAGAATTGGGAATCAAATGTGAAAATATTATCAAGTGACAAGCAGAAAACCACCTGGAGGCAGTCTTTCTGCTAGTGAGGTAAATCATGACAGCTTTCAATTTGTGTGTGCATGTGTGTATAAAAATTGTATGTGTGCAAACGTGATGGCATTACATTTTATTTTACATACAAATTATTGAAGGAAAGAGTAGAAATTATTGAGAAAAAAAGAGAAACTTACTCTCTCAAAGATGTTAATATAGACATGTTGCTTGTGTTATTGGGCAGAGATCAAGAAATAATATCATTATATTTGTGTGGTTTTCGTATAGTAAATACACTTTACTTATGAACATATACAAAATAACAGAAGCTTCCATAATTAGTGCTGTCTTTGGACATGAGCACATCACTCAGTTTCCTAGGGGTACCACAATATGTGGAACCAATGCTAATCTATGTATTCTGAGGTTGCGTATGTAGAGGCTCCCATGATTTGCTTTGTCTGGAGGGGGCTATAATGCTATTAAGACAACCCTATTTATAATTTACACACTTTCACAGTGTGTAAGATGTTGGTTGTCTTACACCTTGTGAATGTGTGAAGTAATCTTTTCATTTTCCATTTTGCAAACTATTTTGAAATGTTTGAAAAATATATTTTGACTGAATCAATTATGTTCACTTTTTTTAAATATAAAAAATAATTCAGAAAAATTTTTTAATGAAAGAGGGGTAAAGGGATAAAAAAATGAAATACCAAAATTCTTTCACAGAATTGTATTCTTGAACATTGAAAGATCAAAAAATGTCAATAAACAAAGAAGTTGCAGTTGGTTATATATTGCTTCAAAACTACAGTCTGGTGTCCACCCCATCAATTTTGTTTGCTCATTTTTTTATGAAATTTTACAGAAATACAAGTTTTCGAGAGTGTACATTAAGCTGATAAAATTAAAAAAAAACATTTTCTTTCCTTTTTTTTCTCTTTCTTTCTGAAGAGTTTCAAGTCACTCATCTGTCCTCTATCCAACTTTGTTACTACAAAATTATTTGCTTCAACAAGTAGAAAAGCACTTGATCAGGTAAGAGAGTAAAAGTAATCTTAAAATACAAATCTTGTAAATACAGATACCTAGGGTTTCCTGGTCAAAATAATTTATCCTACCATTTATCAAACTGAAAACTAAACCCTTTGTCAGTTGTCTTTTGAGCAGATAATATTTAAATAAGAAACGCATGTAAAGAAGAAAAACACAAGGGAGATAACCAACGTTATACTAATTTGATGTCAAGCAGTTGTAAACCAGATGTCAAGACAGCCCTATTTATAATTTACACCTTGTGAATATGTGAAATAATCTTTTCATTTTCCATTTCAAAAATCATTTTGAAATGTTTGAAAAATATATTTTGACTGAATCATTATGTCCACTTTTTTAAAGATAGGAAAAGTGTCTGGTGGTTTACTTTTAAATTCCGACAACATGTATTTCTTGAAATGTGAATATACAAGAGAAATTTCATTCCTCAAATTTGTAGCCATTGGAGGTTCTTGAGTTATAGATGCAGTTTTTCAAGAGAACACACTGACATTTTTTAGACCTTAATATAGGGTCTGGATTTGGAGGAGATTTTCCTTTTGATGTCGAAACTGCTCCCTTTGTCCTTTAAGTTTCCAGATTAAAGCTGAAAGAATTGTTGCATGTCTCTTATCATGGCACCTAAAATTTGAAAGATGGTTGTCATATCTAGATCTAAATTTTCCTTCCACAACTTCAATATAAAGTTCGATATTTCTATGACCATTGTCATAGTTTGCTGAAACCTGTGCTTCATAAACAATGGGAGATATATCACACTCTTGTTCTAGAGGACATTTAGATTTGTCTCTACATGTGCATCTGGAGCAGGCTTGAGTCACCTGCTGCTTTTTGATATATGACTTAACATTTGGAGGACAAGAAAAGGTAACTTTTAGTGTATGTTAAAGATTTTATTGTATCTCTGGGTTCTGAGGAAGTGGATATCTACTAATTGCAAGAATCTTCTACCTACATTTGTCCTGACATTAAGGGAGAAAAGTGTGGAGGGTTGAACCATAAAATTTTCTAAGGCCTATTCTTATAACTAGACAATAGGAGGTAGGGGATTGTAGAAGATTTTATCAGTAAAGCTGCTATCCTGTAGGACCTTATAATGTAGGGCAGCCTTTTTGAATATTTCTTTAGTTTAAATACAATAGGTGGGTAACACAAGTGTTTATATTTTAGGTTCTTGTTAGTTTTGGGGAAGGGCTTACATGAATTAGTTTTGAGATCTAAGGAAATATCTATAAAGTCAGTTTTAGTTAGGTTAGTATCAATAAAATCTTCTGTAACCTCACCATCTCCTCTATCATCTCAGAAAGTTTTATGGTTTTAAAGTGCTTGATTACACAGTTAGATTTTTTAGAAAATTCGTCAAATCGAGTCATGTGATGATACACAGACCAGTGACTGAGAGAACCATCCATTCTTCTGAGAAGTAAGTTTATTTACTTTTATGTACAATGGCAGTGAGATGTCTGAAGTCTTAGGAAACAAAGACATGTCAAAAAAGTTTAGGGTTAGGTCCTCTGAATGATCTGTCAAATGATAATGAATGTGGAGTTGCTGCTCGTATGTACCCAATAATGGACAACAATTCATTATGAGACATAGCTATTTAACTGAATAATAATAGTTGCTAATTGCAATAAAAGACATCCAGAAAAACTTCACACCAGGGTGAACAGATCTTCCTATGTTAGCACGCCAAGATATCATTTCATTAAAAAATTCACTCTGCCATCCCAAGAAAGCAGGTCTATGCCATAGATCTCCAGGTCTTAATGCATAGAATGCATTTTGATATTAATAACTCATTTTAAAAACAAACAAATCTGAATTGAAATATAAAATTTGGCAATACAGTTAGTTTTCTTTGCTGATGAGGATATTCAAATTTCTTCACTACCTACTATGAGCCACTAAAGGTTCCCTTATAAAATTTTGCTCTCTGCCCTTCCTCTCTTCATACCTAGTAACTCCAAATGTCATTGTTCTGAGAGATGGTATGAATTCTACTGGAAAATACTGACCTAAACCAATTCATACTTTTAGCCTAAGGCTAAAGACAAAGATCAACACAGAGATTAGGCTGTTATTTACAGTATGTGGTGCAATTACATAATCAATCTCATATATTTGATCTAAGACTAAATAATAATGATCAGTTGGAGGATTTAGCTACACTTTCTGGCATATGGAGTGTAGTGGCGTGAAATTATGGTCGCCATTAAGGAAGTGCAATCTACGCATGCGCAAGGGACTTGCCTTCCCGGAAGCCCCTTGAGTGCGCATGCATAGTAAACCAGTACTTAAAGCGTTTCGCACATTTTTTACAGGAGTATCACTTAAGCTATTTCATACACTTGACCGAGGGCTAAAGAACAATGACCAGTTAAGGGAATTTAGCTTCAGGAATCCCTTGTGTTATAGAAGTCTTGCCATAATTTTTTATCTTTTATGCTGAACCGCTAACTTACAATGATGTCAACAAATCTACACCAGTTGTCAAGCATGGTGTGTGTGTGTGTGACTGACAAACACAGACATATTCATATGTGTGTGTGTGTATATGAACTTTAGGTTAGTTCAAATATGTTTGTAACATATTTCAACTTCTAAAGGCATATTTCAGCTGCTAAAAGGTAAAGTCACTGCAGTTACTGTAGACAAAATATTTCTCTTATGGTAAAAAGATGTGAAAACACCATATTTGTTTAGTGTTGCCATCTATCAGGATTCCCAGACATCGAAGTTTCAAGCTAGTTGGCTTTGATATAGGTCACAAACAGATTTTAACTAACCTAAACTTTGCTTATGCCTAAACTACTTGGTACTAATATTTTGTTATTTTCCATGATTGGGAGATCCATCAGTGCAAATCAGTCAATGTTGTTGACTGTATTTTACATAAAGCTATTGTTTTATAAGATTTAAACAGAGTTGCCTCTCTTAGGTACTTCCCATTGATAAAAGCCAACTAGCTCAAAACATTAATGTCTGCAAATCTTGACAGTTGGCGACACTGAACTAATAGGGTGTTTTCACACTTCTTTTTTTTACCATAAGAGAAATATTTTCTCTACAATAACTGCAGTGAATTTGCCTTTTAGCATATGAAATATGTCACAAGCATATTTCAAGTAACCAAAACTTTGCAATATATATATCAAATCCACTCACAAGGCTTTTACAACCAGGGGCTATAATACAAAGCATTTGTAGTCATGAAGCAAACTTCTTACCTCACAGCCATGCGTGCACCTAATGTGAAATCCACTAACAAAATTTTTCCATTAATGCAACAAAAAAACAAAAATATGACCACTTTTATGCATGAAATCCCTTTGTCTGTCCTTGTTTGTCCCCTCTATGTTTAGCCCTCTGTGGGCAATAAAGAAATAAATATCTGCTCATGGAGGAAGAACTTACTTTGTATAGATCAGTGTGGGAGATGAACTCACTGTAAACTTCTTTTGTAATTTTTATAGTATATCCATGACTAGGGTTATTTAAGCAAAATCTTATAGATCTTTCTCTATAAGTGCCAAATCTTTAGCAATATTCTTTGCAGATTGTTCAAGTGAAATTGATGGAATTTCCATATTCTTTTCTGTGTTTTCAGTTTGCTCTTGTTCCAACAGCATCAGCTCCTCATAAAATAGATTTTCTCTGTGGAACACTAGCAACTCAAGCGCTACATTGTTTGCAAATCTTTTCGAATTCAATGTAGATTTTCTACTCATGGAAAAACTTGTCCCAGATATATATCATCATCGTTTAACGTCCGCTTTCCATGCTAGCATGGGTCAGACGATTTGACTGAGGACTGGCAAACCAGATGGCTGCACCAGGCTCCAATCTGATCTGGCAGAGTTTCTACACCTGGATGCCCTTCCTAACGCCAACCACTCCGCGAGTGTAGTGGGTGCTTTTACGTGCCACCAGCACGAGGGCCAGTCAGGCGGTACTGGCAATGGCCACGCTCAAATGGTGTTTTTTTACATACCACCAGCACAGGAGCCAGTCCAGCGGCACTGGCAACGATCTCGCTCAAATGTTTTTTCACATGCCACCGGCACAAGTGCCAGTAAGACGACGCTGGTAACGATTATGCTCAAATAGTGCTCTGGCAATGATCACGCTTGGATGGTGCTCTTAGCGCTCCATTGGTACGTGTGCTAGTCATCGAATTTGATTCGATTTTGATTTCACTTGCCTCAACAGGTCTTTGCAAGCAGAGTTTAGTGTCCAGTGAAGGAAAGGTACGCATAGGTGAGCTGGTTACACCCCTGGCAGAGGCCTTAGATTTAGGTCTCACTTGGCTTGCCGGGCCTTCTCACGCACAGCATATTTCCAAAGGTCTCAGTCAGTGGTCATTGCCTTGCTGAGACCTAATGTTTGAAGGTCATGTTTCACCACCTTATCTCAGGTCTTCCTGGGTCTACCTCTTCCACAGGTTCCCTCAACCACTAGGGTGTGGCACTTTCTCACACAGCTATCCTCATCCATTCTCACCACATGACCATACCAGCGCAGTCGTCTCTCTTACACAGCACATCTGATGCTTCTTAGGTCCAACTTTTCTTTCAAGGTACTTACACTCTGTTGAGTATGTACACTAACATTACACATCTATCAGAGCATACTGGCTTCATTCTTTGTGAGCTTACACATGTCCTCAGCAGTTATAGCCCATGTTTCACTGTCATGTAGCATGGCTGTTCATACACATGCATCATACAGTCTGCCTTTTACTCTGAGTGAGAGACCTTATGTCACCAGCAGAGGTAAGAGCTCTCTGAACTTTGCCCAAGCTATTCTTATTCTAGCCACTACACTTTCAGCGTACCCTCCCCCACTACTGACTTGGTAATGGAAGCTATCAACTACTTCAATCTTTTCTCCCTGGAATGTGACAGAAGTTGTTCTCAGCACATTTTCAGTGTTTATTCTAGCCACTACACTTTCAGCGTACCCTCCCCCACTACTGACTTGGTAACGGAAGCTATCAACTACTTCAATCTTTTCTCCCTGGAATGTGACAGAAGTTGTTCTCAGCACATTTTCAGTGTTTATTGCTCCTGAGCATCTGCCACATACAAAAACTATCTTCCCAGTTAGCCTTCCTCTGACATTGCTGCACCTCTTATGTGTCCATAGCTTGGACTGGGTACATCTTATAGAGTTACTACCCACGTCTTTTCTACAGTTCGAGCAGGGCCATCTACCCGAAGGGATATGTGTTTTGTCTGCCTTCCTACTTATTAGGGGTATTTCGTCTTGAATTCCTCTGTTATAGCCTGGAGGACTATGATAAATAGGAGGGGACCGAGGACAGAACCTTGGTGGACCCCTACCTCCACCCGGAATTCTTCACTGTACTCATTGCCAACCCTCACCTTACTGACAGCGTCTCTGTACATGGCTTGCACAGCTCTCACTAACCATTCATCTATCTCTAGTTTCCTCATTGACCACCAGATAAGGGATTGAGGGATCCTGTCAAAGGCTTTATATTTTCCAAGCACCAGTGAAATTGGAGGGTTTCATCTCATCCTTCTGACTCACTTATGTTATCTACAGTTGAACTAATTGCAAACCTGTCGACTGCTTCCATACGTGGTTTAAAAGTTCGCAGATAATTTACCTTAAAGTTAGCTGTATCACCTCAATCTATTGGCCGGAACAAAGAAAGTATGTTCATGGGAGTATATTCATTCTACTCTTTCATTATCAGAAATTTCATTTAAGTTCTCTGAATGACAGTGCATTGTCTAAAAGAAGCTATGGCTTGTCAGAAATATTGTGCCTGTCATTGTACTTTTATACAACAGGACAAAAAATGTTTGTAAGCCACTCTTCAATAAGGACCTTTGTCACCCATATCTTCTTATTTGAATACCCAATCAGAGGCAGATTAAATTTTGCATAACACTTGAAGGTCCTTTGATTTTCATAGATATACACAATTAGGGGCTTTAATTTCATATCACCAGCAATATTTCCACCCATAAAAAGCATCTGATGATTTTTAGAAACTTAAAAAATTCTAGCAAGTATGAGCTCCCTGAAAAGTGCATTGCCCCACTTCAGCATTCATTTTCTTTGGCTGCTCAGAATAATTAGTGGCAGCGTTTATATCAGCACTGGCAGCTTCACCTGTTATTTTCAGGTTGTACAAATTCAAGTGGTGGTGGTGAAGGTTAATTCAAATATATATATATATATATAAAAGACGCAAACTTTTAAATTCATGTAGACATGCATCCAAATTTAAAATGTCGGCAAGTAACATACCGTATGGGTAGGATATATATATTTTTGATGTTTGACTCCTTGTAACCATTGTGCAATCTTACTATTGGATTGGTACTGCATTATAAATGATTTATTTAGCGTTGTAAGAATTTTGTATAGACCCCTACGTCATTTTAAGAAAACCTTCGACTGTTATATGCATAGTTTTTTTCTTTTTCCTTGTTTTACTTCATTCTATTCTATTTGTATTTATTTTAAAACGCTTTGTATACAAATTTTACTGTTTTTATGGACGGTTCGACATATGGAATTCTACAGTTCTATATTTAAGAGATGAGGAATTATTTACATTATTTACATTATTTACATTTGCCCATATGGCGTAGTGGTTAAGAGCGCATATGGCATAGTGGTTAAGAGCACGTTCTACTGACCCCAAGATTCTGAGTTCGATTCAAGGCAGCGACCTGATTAATAATAATAATAATAATAATATAATAATAGTAACATCGTTAGGAATGAGAACCCAGGTTCGAAATTTCCCCAAGACACCTGACGAAGGCTGGAGGGTATATCAGCTGAAATGTTGTGTTAACAACAAACAAGATGAGGACAGATATCCGTCAAATGTAAATTATGTAAATAATATGGAATTCTATTATGCATGTATTTTCGCCCGATTTTAACTTTTATACACCCAACAATTTCTTAAAAAGTTGTCTGCATATATACGCTGAGATCTAAAAGTTTTTTTATGTAGATGTCTGTATTGTAACAATGCTTACGTATTCGTATGTATGCATCTATGCTTATGTATAGAGCCTAGGTTTACACTTTTGCATATACAGTTATGATTTCGTGTGTGTGTGTGCTTTTGTGTATGCATGAGTAAGAGTGTATGCTTATATTTATTTACACATGCATGCATTTATTCGCGTGTGTGCATCTATGTTATATATGGGAATGTGCACACAGGTTCACGCTCACACTTACTTGAGTGTGTGCATACGCATGTATACGGTTATGTTGGTGATTATTTATGTACATATCCCCATATATATCTATATACGTGATGCTAATATACATTTTTGTATACACATATATACGCAGTCTAATTGTTGTGTAGGTTTACTATATACATTAAACTACCTTCTTGTTCATTTTCTTTCTCTACTTCTTTCTTCCCTTCCCCCTTTCTCTCTTTTCTTCCTTTCTCTCTTTCTCTCTTTCTTCCTTTCCTTCCTCATGATAGCCACACTTTCTCTCTTTCTATATTAGTAACGTTATTATAGATACGTTACACTTTACCCCTCCACTCCATTGCTTAAGATACAATTTTTGTTACCAGTGCGTAAGTTTTTTCGTGCGCGAGCTTAACTGCATGTGTATGTGTATGTTTATAAATTTGTATTCATGTATATATTTGTGTCTTGCAAATATATACCTATATACGTAGATTATCTGTACGTATGCATTTGTGTATTTTGATGCATATATATATATATATATATATATATATATATATACATGTTGTGGATAGTCTAGTATGCGTATATACTATTGTAATTTTATTCTATTTTGAATGCAGTGTATATTTTATTTTATTTTATTTTAATGTATTAATTCGAATATAATTAATTATTTACAATATGTATTTTGAGTCCATTTTTCTATTTAAGTTTTTGTTCAATTTTTTTTCTTAAATAGGATGAATCTATATTAAATTAATTTGTTTTGTTCATTGTGCATCCATGACTGTTATTTGAAACGACCAATCAAACAGATCTAAGTGTTTCAAATTTTATATTACTTTTGATTGCATTGTCATTCTTTTCCAATTTCTAACAAAACTGTCCGATGAACGGGAACATGAAACTCCGAGTAACAGTCTTTTGTTATATTTCTGCTGCTTTTAAATAAAGTATATATATATATGTATATATAGCTGTCTAAGAATCCATAAGTCAGAAAAATAGGCACTCATATATTTATCAATAGAGTTGGTAAATTACTTTTAGTAGATCCATTACAACCAATCTTACCAATCAGTTTTTCACTTGGTATTCAAAAACAGAATGACTATCTAATACTTATGCTCTTCAGGGATGGAAAAATACACACATACATACATGTTCCCTTACTCATTCTTCCTATCCCACTACATCCACTTTGCTTGACAACTACATTTAACATCTCACTTGCCACCAGTTCTTTAGCTTGCTAACACACAAACTAACACATGCACTTATCTTATTACCTCCAGTCCACTTTGCTCTCCCACCAAAGAGTTCTTTTTTTCCTCTTCAATTTTTATTTATCTCTCATGCAACTACATGTTCTGACTCCTTTCCTTTGTTGCATAATTTACTGCTAGATATTGCCAATTGGATTATTAAAATCCTCTTAAGCCATGTAAAATTGTTTGCATATCCTTTTTTTTTTCCCTTTCTTCTATTTTAAACCCCCTAAATGTTTGCTTGCTTTTCATTTATTGGCTTCAGCCTTCTTGGACTTTGCACCGCCTATGTAACCTCCACTGATTTTTCACTTGTGTTATATATATCATTATATATATATTTTTTCATCACTGTTTCATCATAGATTTGGTTTTCCATTTTCTCCCTGAATTCGAACCTTTCCTCTCATGTTCAGTTTTTTGACCATTTTTATTATCATTTTCATTCTTTTTCCCCTTCTACTTATCTGCTTTACATTTCAACATCTCTATCCTTTTCTTCTAGCCCCTTTACTTACTCCACAAATTTTCTTCTCTCTTAGAAACACAAAAATAATTTTTTTGCACTAGTGTTCTTTTTCCTTTCTTCAGGTTTTTCCTTTCTTCTTTCAAATCTCTACCAACAGCATTTCACACCCATACCCTTGCACACACTTCTACTACACTCTCCACATCTTTCTTGTCTTCCGTTCCCCCTCATGCTTATGCCTGCTGTCACTTCCTCACTTCTATGTTCTCCTTGCATACAATATAATTACTCATACACTCTAATCACTGACACATACATTTCATCTAAATTTAAAGTGCAGTAACCAGGTGATGGATTTGGCTCACCTCCCACCTTCTTTCCCCCTGGATGCTCCTGTGTATACCAGTATGTCTCCACACACACACACATAGCTTCTTACATCATTTTACAAGACATACATACCAACACATATCTCTGTCCACATATACCCACCCACACATATCACCATACTCTCATGTTCCCTTCTTAATACTACACAACCATTATACTCTACTTATGCACACATATAAACTTATATGTACACTTTCCTTGTGTAGGCGAATGGCTCAGTGGTTAGAGTGTTAGGCTCACAATTATGAGGTAGTTAGTTCAATTCCTGGACCAAGTTGTATGCTGTGTTCTTGAGCAAGGCACTTTATTTCACGTTGCTCCAGTTCACTCAGCTGTAGAAAAGAGTTGCAGTGTCACTGGTGCCAAGCCATATCGGCCTTTGCCTTTCCTTTGGATAACATTGGTGGCATGGAGAGAGGAGGCTGGTATGCATAGGTGACTGCTGGTCTTCCATAAACAACCTTGTCTGGGATTGTGCCTTGAAGGGTCACTGTCTAGGTGCAATCGCATGGTCATTCCTGACCGAAGGGGCTCTACTCCACACTTTCCTTACACACAGATATATAAAAAGATAAGTGTACTTGCAGGCACTTGATTTGCTCGAGTACTATATTCAACACCATTTCTGTCACTGATTTTTAGCCTGCTCTCACAAACACAAACACATGTAATCTTTTCATCTTATTGACCCCCTACACACTTGTTCCATTCTCCTGCTACAGAGTTCTTTTTCCTCCTTCCTTCTTTCTCTTCCTTTCTTCACCATGCTACTGGTCTGACTCCACTTTCTCCAGCAAGTTCTCTCCAGCATAATATACGTCCAGAATTTCTCAGTGGATTTTACCATCTGAGAACTCTTTTCCTTCATTCTAACCCTCCACATGTGCTTGCAACTTTGTTTGCTTTCCATTGTCAGCTTCTACTTCTACTTACCAATTGTATAATCTTCAGCAGTGCTTCTTATGTATTTTTTCTTATTTTTCTCTATTTTTCTCTTTCACAAAAAAATAAATAAATGTCGAGGAAAATCAAATAAAAATTAAAAACTGAATAATGTAAATCATCTCAACTTATAGAAACAAGTATAAAAAAAAAATACAGTGAATGAGAAAGACCTCATCAGAAATAAGATGCTGCAAGTGATTGAAATTACAATTTAAATGGAAATAATAATTAAAATTTAAATGCAGGCAAATGAGTATTACAGAAAAATAGGTAAATAAAAAGAATAAATAAATTTAAAATAAGATTGCTATCAAGGAGTGGGGAGATCGCAGCTATACAAGAAAATAGAAGAGAAGGGAACACATATAAGATAAAACTAAACAAAAAACTGAAGGAAAACTAAAAGAAAAATAATGTGTGTATATATGTACATGATGTAATGTCATGTAGCACTTATAATTTTAATTAAAAAACAAGGTGAGAGTAGTTACCATCATCATTTAACATCTGTTTTCAATGCTGGCATGGGTTGGCCGGTTTGACAAGAGCTGGCCAGCTGAAGAGATACCCAAGTTCCATGTCCGTTTTAGCATGATTTCTATGGTTGGATACCCTTCTTAACTCCAACCACTTTACATAGTGTACTGGGTGCTATTATGCAGCACCGGCATGGGTGCATTTATGTGGCTCCAGTAGAAATGGTATAATAAAAAGAGAAATTAGATATAAAGAACAAAGCTTGAACAGACACAGTAAAATGTTGATTGAAATAAAGATTGACTAAATACAATTTATATAACATTGGTATATAAAATGGGTATTAAAGAATGTGCATAAAAAAAAAGTGTTAATAGAAACAAATATGTTTAGGAAAAAATAGAAAAATGTATATCTCCAAAGATGTGTATAGAAATATATATATATATATGTGAGTTTAGAGAGATAGATATATTATCTGGGTGGTAGCTCTCAGTTATGTTCCAGGTTATGGTTAACCACATTGATTAGTATTGAATATCTATGACAACTAGGAGTTGTCACTCACACTGTAAATTCCTCCGATGGGTAATTCTATGTTCGCTTCACTGGATGGTAATATTATCTGGAACCTATATTAGCAATAATTATGATAGAGAATATGGAGACTGGTACATCCTTAAAATTTATTTCCTTTTATTTTACAAGGTCGTACAACATATCTTTATGGCTATGATGATAACCTATACATGTTTCCACTGCACAGAGTATGGACAGTTGTATATGCAGCCAGAAATAATTTCCTGTGCAGCTTCATTCAGGGTCTTTCAATCAGCGTGGCTCACTTCATGGGCAGTAGCACCCCTGTTGATGCAGCTATGCCAGACTGGGAAGTCCTGTGCTTGCATTTCCCAGGAGTCAGGGTTATCTGAAAGCGCTTCAGTGAGACTTTGCGTTTATCTTTGAAGTGCTTTTTTTGTCTACCTTGTGTGCAATTTGCTTTCTGCCAATTCACTGTAAAGCAGTCTTTTGGGGACTCGTGTGTCAGGCATCCAAACAAGGTGGCCTGCCCACCTGATCTGTGCTCTGTTCAGCAGTGTGTAAGTGCTTGGCAGATCAGCTTGAAAGAGGACCTCTGTGTCTAGGACCTTGTCTTGCCAAGTGATCTTCAACAGTTTTCTCAGGCAGTTGATGTGGAAGTGGTTTAGCATGTGTACATAAAAAAACCTGTGGTTGTATACACGCACAAGAACACCACATGTACATTAAATAATTGCGTATGTGAAAATAATGATAATAATCAAATAAAAAATACAAAGTAAAGAAATATATTTTCATCCTCTTTATTTATTTGCATCTTTTAAATATATTTATATATATATGTATATATTTGTATTCTGTTTTCCACATGTAAATTCTATTTGTGGCTTTTATTACATCCTGATTGACTTTTACCCCTTTGTCAGTGTGTCCCAAAAATTTTGTACTGCACTTGCTCATAGAAGATCAAAAGTAGTCATGACTGAATGCATGTCGTGAACTGAAAGAACAGATGGAAGTTAATCTGAACCTTTTTTCAAAGGTCATCACTGGAGATGAAAACTGGTGCTAGAGCTATGACCTGGAAACGAAGCAACAATCAAGTCAATGGAAGCGTCAAGTGAAGTCCAGCATCAAGATGATGCTGATTTGTTCCATTGATGCAAAAGGAATTCCTCCTGGTTAAACCGTTAACCAGACATTTTACTTAGCAGTTCTGAAACATTTCTGAGACACAGCGAGATGAAAATATCCTGACCAGTGGTAAAGTGGAGAGTGATGGTTTCATCATGACAATACAATATCAGTTCTTTGTCTCTTACTATGTCTTTGTCACCCTAGAGTAAAGGAATCTTGTTGCTAGTCCTCCCTATCTACCCTTTCCCCTCTATCTAATATCCAGTTTCATCCACAAATTTTTTTCAATTTCCATGCAAAAAATATATTTTCTATTAATTATTTTGAATCAGTCATGATTTATTATGAAGTTACTGATAGAAATGATAGTTAATGATAGAAAATGGGAATAAAACCATGAATGAAGTATTATGTGTTAGAAATAAATGATATACCTCAGAGTACAGTGAATGTATATAATTGTTCAAATACATATTTACTAGACATCTCTGAACGAAAATATATGGGATAATATGTTAAGAGGTTAATAACATCTATAAACACACCCACCTTATTTCCTTTTAGGGCAACCTGCCCTCTAACTAATACTTTCACTGGTCATTTGATTTTTTGTTTTGCTTTTTTCATTTTTCAATTTGCCATTCATGCTGTGGCTAATTTGATAACTCATTTGTTCATCTCCACATGTCACTGTAAACAACTTATAGGTAATAAGACCAGATGATTAGCTAAACTGGTCCTATATATGTTACAACTTATGTAACAAACATTGCTTTGCTCTGAAACTTTCGTAGTCTGTGTTTTATCATTTCCATTCCTTACTTTCTTATATATATATATATATATATATATATATATATATATATATATATATATATATATATAAGGTTTAGATTTAGATTCAAGATTGAATATGGTACTTATGTTTAGGCACCAGAATATAGTATGGAATGGTATTATACAAAAACCATTCCAAAAAAACTAGGTGATCAAAAAATCGAAATAAGCAACACGGATTTCAAAGATGATTGCAGTACGCACGTTTCATGCTACTCCATTTATTTAAGTAATGCGAGCATTACATTAAATGCAATATGTAGAGCAATCTTCAGCTGCAGGAAAATGCAGAAAGTCACAGTAGAATAGACATATTATAATTGTGGCAACATTTCAAATCCAAGTGGGAGGAAGAATACATAAAATTCATCTTGACATAGCCAAGTCTATCAGGCTAGTAATTGGTTCTAGGCAAAAATTCTAAACTGTCTCTGATTTTATTGTCTCTTATCTAGTAGTAATAGTATGAGGGACAATCACTTCTAAGATAAGAGACAATAAAATCAGAGACAGTTTAGAATTTTTGCCCAGAACCAAGTGATTGACCACTACCTCTACCCGGAATTCTTCACTGTACTTGTTGCCAACCCTCACCTTACTGACAGCGTCCCTGTACATGACTTGCTCAGCTCTTACTAACCATTCATCTATCCCTAGTTTCCTCATTGACCACCAGATAAGGGATCGGGCGAACCCTGTCAAAGGCTTTCTCCATGTCAACGAAAGCCAGGTACAGAGGTTTATCTTTGGCCAGGTATTTCTCCTGCCGCTGTCTTACCAGAAATATAGCACCAGTGGTGCTTTTTCCTGGAATGAACCCAAACTGCATCTCATCTAAACTGACTCTCTCCCTAATTTATTGGGCTATGACCCTCTCCATGGCCTTCATTACCTGGTCCAACAACTTGATACCTCTGTAATTGTTTGTGTCAAGAGCATCACCTTTACCTTTGTAGCAGTTGACTACGGTGCTGCTACACCAGTCATTGGGTATGACTCCTTCGTGTATCACCTGGTTAGCAATACGGATGACTAGGCTATAGCTGACACTGCCAGATATTTTGAGCATCTCTGTAGTAATTCCTGATGGGCTGGGGGCATTCCCTGTCTTCATACTCTTGATCGCTTTATCTGCTAAGGTACTGTCAATTAGGATAGCTGGTCCCTCTGTTGGGTCGACATGCAGCAGACTCTCTTCCTCCCATTCATTCTCTTTATTAAGCAGCCTTTCATAGTGGCATCTCCAGACCTCTCTCTTTGCAGCCTCATTTAGTGCAAGTGAGCCATCATCCAAGCGGACACATTTCTCACCTACGATATCACGATTCTCTCTCACACACTGTCTTGCAACATGAAATACTTCAAGTCTTTGGTCCTCACAGCGCAGAACATTGGCAAATTTTTTTTTATCTGCTTCCCCTCTGGCTAAGTAAACCTGTCTCCTAGCTTCCCTTCTGGCAGTCTGATACGATTCCCTGTTACCTCCGTTCTCCCAGTCCTTCCAAGCCTGTTTCTTTTGTATATATACGAGTGACTAGGCTATACCCGACACCTCCAGATATTTTGAGCATCTCTGCAGTAATTCCTGATGGGCTGGGGGCATTCCCTGTTTTCATACTCTTGATTGCTTTATCTGCTAAGGTACTGTCAATTAGGATAGCTGGTCCCTCTATTGGGTTGACATTGGCAGACTTTCTTTTTCCCAGTGTTCCTTGGAAATTCTTTGCTGCACTAAATAAATATTTCCCACTTTCAAGTAAATATAAGAAATTATTTAATCACCATAGTATTAAATTTTTGTATTCAACCACCAGAAATTTAGCTGAAATTATAGCAACACATAACATACAGAGAATCAGGGATTATTTCAGCTCAAAATCTGTAAACAACATTAGAATCAACAATGTGAATTGTGAAATTAATTCCAATGATAATTTTCCTGAACTAGATTTCAATTCTTTAAGTAAATTATCCAACTCTGATATTACAGTTAAGTTGACACCTAATTTTAATATTAATTATAATATTCATAATAATCCTGCTGTAACATCTAATTCTGAGAAGACTAGTAGGAATTCTTTTAACCATGAATACCAAATACAAGTGATTCATTGACCACCAGATAAGGGAACAGGGTACCCTGTCAAAGGCTTTTTCCATGTCAATAAAAGCCAGGTACAGAGGTCTATCTTTGGCTAGGTATTTCTTCTGAAAATGTCTTACCAGAAATATAGCATCAGTGGTGCTTTTCCCTGGCATGAACCCAAACTACGTTTCATCTAAACTGACTCTCTCCCTAATTAGTTGGGCTATAACCCTCTCCATGACCTTCATTACCTGATCCAATAACTTGATACCTCTGTAACTATTTGTATCTAAAGCGTCACATTTACCTTTGTAGCAGTTGACTATGGTGCTGCTACACCAGTCATTGGGTATGACTCATTCATGTATCACCTGGTTAACTATACGAGTGACTAGGCTATACCCGACACCGCCAGATATTTTGAGCATCTCTGCAGTAATTCCTGATGGGCTGGGGGCATTCCCTGTTTTCATACTCTTGATCACTTTATCTGCTAAGGTACTGTCAATTAGGATAGCTGGTCCCTCTATTGGGTTGACATTTAGCAGACTCTCTTTCTCCCATTCATTCTCTTTATTGAGCAACCATTCATAGTGGCATCTCCAAACCTCTCTCTTTGCAGCCTCATTTAATGCAAATGAACCATCTTCCATGCAGACACATTTCTCTCCTACGACATCACGTTTCTCTCTCACACAATGTCTTGCAACACGAAGTACCTCAAGTCTTTGGTCCTCACGGCACAGAACATTGGCAAATTTTTTCTCATCTGCTTCCCCACTGGCTAAATAAACCTGTCTCCTAGCTTCCCTTCTGGAAATTCCCTGCTACCATCGTTCTTCCAGTCCTTCCAAGCCTGTTTCTTTTCCCTAATTTCCCTGTCAACAACATTGTTCCACCACCACATTACCTTGGGTTGAGAGGGGTCTTTGCACCATCCACAGATCTGGTCAGTGGCCCTCAGCAGGTTGTCCCGTAGAAACCTCCAGTTGTCTTCCACATCATGTGATGCTATATCCCCCTCTATTTCATCAAAGGCTTTAAGTAATAAGTCTCTAAATCTCTGTCCATTCGCAGGATCTTTAAGCTTCCAGACCCTTCTCCTCCGTGCTGGTCGTCTTCAGGGCATCCATTTAGCCCTGATCCTGAAGTCGCTAACTACTATCTATGTTGTGGGGTACATTCTTCGCCTGGGAAGGTTTTGGCATTTATAAGCTGCCATCTTTCCCTTTTTCTGGCAAGGATGTAGTCAATTTGGCTAGTGTGTCTACCAGATTGTTAGGTGACTAGGTGACTGGCAGGTCTCCTGAAGTTAGTGCTGCAAACCATAAGATCATTTGCATGACAGAACTCCAACAGCCTGGTTCCCTCCTCATTGCGGGAATCAAAATCATAGCCTCCATGTATGCCATGGAAGCTCACTGCATGTTGTCCAACACACCCATTGAAGTCGCCAGCCACAAAGAGAAGGTCCCTGTCATTTGTCATCGAGGTAGTCTGCAAGAGGGTGTCATAAAATTGGTCTTTCTGTCCATCAGGTAGCCCCCATCTGAGGGGCATAGGCCAAGATAATGGTTGCTAACCCATGATGTAGCACTAATCTAATCTTAAATATTCTATTGCATACCCTGACTACCTCGATTACCTTATCAACCCATTTCTCTGCAAGAAGTATACCCATGTTCCCAACCCTCTCAGTGTTCCCTGTCCAGAAAATCTTGTACCTGTGTTCTTTGCCTGTGAGGAACCTCCTCTCCACCTTACTTCTTGGATGCAGCACAAATCTACATGTCTCCGTTCAAGCATCTCAACAATCTCATCAGACCTACCTTTCAGTGTGCCGATGTTGAGTGTGTCAACCCTAAGGGTGAGGGAGGTGTGGGCCTGTGAGACCCTGGGATGGGGGACAGCAGCGTCATGTACCTGAAAAGAAAGCTCACATTTGGCAGAATTCATAAACAAACAATTGCCTTCAACCTGCATATACTACACCATCATTTTTATGCACTATATGATCACTACCTTACTTAGGAGATAAACCCTAAGTAGGGGTGGGAATGGCGTTAAGCCTTTAGAAGTGTTCATGGGATACAACCAAAGGATGACAGAGGGTAGGAACTTCCCGTACAGGTGGAGGGGGTGGGAGGGTGGGCGTACCGCGAAATAGCAAAATTAGAGAAGAGCATATTCTGGATTCGTATTCTTTCAGTGGAGTTCTTAAAATTAAGTATAGGAATCTGAGTACATGCGCTAGTTTATATAGTGTGGGGTGGTGCAGGAGGGGGAAATATTGAGGAAGCAAGTGGTTATTGAAACAGAGAGAGGGAGAGGAGGCCAGAGTTAGGCTGGTCAAGGATAGAACACGAGGGAGAAAAATATTCTTTCGGGATTTGGGGTAACATAATTTAATGAAACACAAATGCTGATAATAGTGAAATGGAATTGAAAAATCTTAGAATTTTTGGTCAGCCAATCTGTGACAAAATTAGAGAAATAAGTGACGTTGAATAAATGAATAGGTAACGAATAGTAAATGCGCATGAAGGAACTTAAGTTTGTTTTAAGACAACAGCGAGGAAGACGAAACTACGATTAAACTATGTTTACATGGTAATGAAATAGATAGAATAATGAAAGAACTAATAAGTGGTTTATGATCTGCGCAGAAATAGAGGTGTAGATGTATGAAGTTGAAAAAAAAAAAAACAGATTTCTTATCTGAGCATATATATATCATCCTCGTCATAATTTAACGTTTGCTGTCCATCCTGGCATGGGTTTAATGGTTTGACCAAGGCTGGTAAACTGGGAGTCTGCAGCAGACTCCCATCTGATTTGGCATGGTTTTTATGCCAATCACTCTATGATGGCAATTTTGCTTAGTTTCATGGGTCTTCTCAAGCACAACATAATGCCAAAGATCACGGTTATTGCCTTTATGAGATCCAACACTTGAAAGGAACCTCAGTCACTTTGCCTCCATGAGGCCCAACACTAGAAAGGAACTCAGCCACTTTGCCTCTATGAGTCTCAATGCTTAAAAAGAACCCTGTCACTATGCCACCATGTCACCTGGCAGTTGATGGAGTCTATTTTCTACACATTTTCAGTGTTTATTGTACCCGTGCAACTTCCACAAACAAAAGGTAGTTTCCCTGTTAACCTTCTTCTGATATTGCTGCACTTTTTATGTGTCCAAAACTTATGCTAGGTGCATCTTATGGAGTTTCTACCTACGCCTTTTCTACAGATAGAGCAGGGCCATCTACCTGAAGGGATTTGTGATTTGTCTGCTTTCCTACTTACTAAGGCTAGTTTTTGGTTTTTATATGTCATATATAGATACATATGTATGTATAATATATATATATATATATATATATATATATATATATATATATATATATATATATATATATATATATATATATATATATATATATATATATATATATATATAGGGTGACGATCCTGCAGATATTTACTTATGTAAATTTTAACAGGTGAAACCATGGTTCGTAGGTTAATCGTTTTTTAATTTTGTATTTTTTCATTTGTCTTGCTCGTTTACAGTCTGTTGTGTCGCTAAATTTTCTACTGAGAACATATTTTTTTCGTGGTTAGATGATTCGGCATCTATTTCTAGCATTTAGGAATCCACATTTGCTGGTCATTCCTCTTATTTTTGTATGTAATATAATTTTAATCTTTGGATTTTTTTCATATGCTAGACCACTGGTTTTAATTGATTAATATCAATTTGTACCCTCATTAATAAATTTTAAATGAATAATATATGTTCTCTAACCGGTTAAATTAGCTGCAGAAATTCATTAACTGCAGAATTATTTCCGGACTTAGCGCGCCAGATTTGAAGACATTTGAAAGGATATACTGAATGTAATTCACAGAACTCTACACGTGTTCACTTACGGGTGGATGGCTTGTGTCTAGTTCTGTGTATTGCATCTCAAATAGACAGACTTTACGCTGACGATCCTGCAGATATTTACTTATGTAAATTTTAACAGGTGAAACCATGGTTCGTAGGTTAATCGTTTTCTAATTTAGTATTTTTTCATTTGTCTTGCTCGTTTACAGTCTGTTGTGTCGCTAAATTTTCTACTGAGAACATATTTTTTTCATGGTTAGATGATTCGGCATCTATTTCTAGCATTTAGGAATCCACATTTACCGGTCATTCCTTTTATTTTTGTATATATTAGTTTATGTATATATTAATATTATCTCAGTTTTAAAAAACTTTGACAATGTTAATAGTTACCATGGGTAGCAAAAATTACACAAAAAACCAGGATATCACACCCTTTTTATAGGTAGAGATACCAAGTTGAAGTAATGCATTTTGAGTAGATATGAATGATAACAATAAATGGAGCAAAACGCATATAAATGAAAGTTCCTTTAATTCCTACACATGTTTCAGAATATATGTGTACGCTACTCCAAAGAAGTAAGAGCTGCTGGAATTCCACATATATTCAACGTCAGGGAACCTACATATAGAAGCAAGACAAATGCGAAATGATGAGGTAACTTACGAGTTGTAATATTACAATGACCAAGTAAGTGACCATTAGAAGAAAGAACGCTTGTTTACATAGAGTTATAAAGGGAGAGGGTTGTAAACTCTATACTAAAGGTTTAAATTAAATGATTAAAATGGGGGGAAGAGGGCAAAATAGATCACAGTAAAGTAAACTAAAAGTCGTAAGCTAATTGCTAATTCAAAAGTGGAGGAACGGAGAGAACCAAGAGAGTTCATCAAATATAAAAAAAATTTTCTCCTTAAGGAAAAAACTAATGACATACTAATATTAAGTGAAGAAAGTAAATATGAAAAATAAATAAAGCATCATAGCCTAGTAATATATTATATTATTATACGGATATTAACGCAAGTTAATGGTAAAACAAGGTACAGGATATTTGGTGGAGAAATAATAATAATAATAATAATAATAATAATAATAATAATAATAATAATGTGCACGCTTACAAGGAGAAGATCGGAAATACTTAGTTGAAGTTACCAATGGTACGAACAATAACCAGTGTGGCATTAGTAGGAAGAATTTACTTAACTAACTGTAGAAGGGGAAAATAAAGAACAAGTTGTGATTGAGGCAGAAATAGATATTGTTTAAGAATATATTAAAAATATTACGATTAATAACATACTGATTTGAAGTGAAGAATGTAAACATGATAAATGAAACATCATTACCTTGTAATATATTAATATACGGATGTTAACGCAAATCAAAGGAAGAACAAGGTGCAAGATATTTTGTTGAGAAATAATAATAACAACAATATACATGCTTACAAGGAGAAGATCGGGTATATAAGACAAAGTAACTAGTGGTACAAGGCAACTCAAGTAGCATTACTGGGAAGGAAATTACTTAATCAACTATAGAAGGGGAAAATAAAAGACAAGTGGCAGTGGATGTAGTAGATATTGTTCAGAGGACATTTGGTTAAAAAAAATTATATATATATATAAAAATAATAATAATAATAATAATAATAATAATAATAATAATAATAATAATAATAATAATGATGACGCTTAAAACCTAAACTAGTTGGAAGGATGGAGTCAATGATAATAAATGAAGGTATGTCTCTTGTAGTGCTGACAACGAAACGCCCTCTGTGTTATCTGGTTAACTAGGCGATTCTTGGAGAACAGAATATGGAAATGCTCCAAGTTACAAAGAAGACAAAAATCCTTACCTTTGTCGTAGGGAACTGGAGTAGCCAGTATAGACCATTCCAAAGAGAATTGTTTATTACAATCATTCAGTTCCCAAATAAATTTACTTAGGCCGGTGGTGCTAGCTTTATTCCTATCCCTAAATGAAGAATAATAGTTCTATATGTAGGTTCCCTGACGATGAATATATGTGGAATTCCAGCAGCTATTACTTCTTTGGAGTAGAGTACACATATATTTTGAAACATGTGTAGGAATTAAAGGAACTTTTATTCCTAAACGTTTTGCTCCATTTATTGTTATTTTTTCTCCTTGTTTTCTCCGTACTCTTTCTGCTGAAGAGCGTAGCTCGAAACGTTAAAGACTTTCTGTATTCCCGAGTGTCAAACTAATACATCCTTTTGTTGTTTACACCACCTGTCCTCGTCTGTTGTTGTTTTTTTTCCGTACATTCTCCCACTTATTATATATATATATATATATATATATATATATATGTATGTGTGTGTGTGTGTGTGTGTGTGTGTGTGTGTGTGTGTGTATAATACAAGAGAGTTAGGGGTTGAGGATCCAACCCACTAAGGGATAATATCTATCCAATATACTGTTGGGAGGGTACCCAATTATTGTTACACTAGTGTTATACCAAGTGCAATAAGTGGATGTGGGTGAAAGGGGGTTTTACCCTAAATTTATATAGCAATAAGAAAATGGAGGGGAATATGAGATACTCATCAACTTGCAGACACTGTATTCCGTTGATTAATCTGTTTATTTATAACTAAATTGACAAAATACACAATATACAGACACTTATGACATATTAACAATTCAGATTTCAAATTTAAAGGACATTTAGCAATATTTCAGCCTAGTGTTGGCATGCCCCATTCTATCTCTATAGCTACGCTGGAGTAATTAGTAGATGAAAATGATGTAATGGGGGTACATGCATAATTCGTTAGGCCTCTTCAGAGATTTAACTGTAAGATTTTGTCCCTTCTCCAATTGCTAAATGTCCTTTAAATTTGAAATCTTAATTGTTGATATGACATGGTATGTCATAAGTGTCTGTATATTGTGTTTTTTGTCAATTTAGTTATAAAATTAACAGATTAATCAACGGAATACAGTGTCTGCAAGTAGATGAGTACCTCATATTCCCCTCCATTTTCTTATTGCTATATATATATATATATATATATATATATATATATATATATATATATATATATATATATATATATATATACATCATCATCATCATTTAGCGTCTGTTGTCCATGCTGGCATGGGTTGGACAGTTTGACTGGGCTGGCATGCTGGAAAGCTGTGCGAGGATCCAGTCTGATTTGACATGGTTTTCTATGGCTGGTTGCCCTTCCTAACACCAACTACTCCAACAGTGTAATGAGTGCTTTTATATGCCACCAGCACAGGTGCCATGTACATGACACTGGTATCTGCCATGACTGGGATTTTGCTCGGCTTGATGGGTCTTCTTCTCAAGCCCAACATTCAAGGAGCTTGGCCACTTTGCCTTCATGAGCTCAACGCTTGAAACTCAGCCACCTCGCCTCCATGAGGCCCAACACTTGAAAGGAATTCACCCACACTTGTATTATTAACATGTTCATCTTTTGATTTTCTTGTGGCGAAGCTAGCCATTTTCTTTTCTTCCATTTCACTGTTGTCCACTATTGTCCTTTGCTACTATTTCTATTCCCTTGTGGTGAAGCCAGCCAACTCTTTGACCACTCCTGGCTATAAGACTATAAACCATATGGCTTTTGTCTCAAACCTTCTTTCTTGCTATTTGACCATCATATCAAAATGCAAAATGTCCAGCCGCTAAGCTAAGAAATTCTCTCACTTTTTAATCGGTTATCATTTCTATTCATTTATTTAACTTGTACTACTAACATGCTAAGCGATCCTTAAATTAACTTCTTAACCTTAACGTGAACTAGCCTGTACTTCCATTTCTTTTTCGCGATTTCTAAGCTAAGAAACTTCTCTAGTTTTTTTTTAATCATTCATCATTGTTTACACCCATCTTACTTGTATTATTAAAATGCTGATCTTTAGATTTTCTTGTGGCGATGCTAACCATTATCTTTTCTTCCATTTCACTATTGTCCACTATTGTCCTTTGCTGATATTTCTATTTCCCTGTGGTGAAGCCAGCCAACTCTTTGACTACTCCTAGCTATAAGGCTATAAAACACATAACTTTCATCTCAAACCTTCTTTCCTGCTATTTGACACCATGATATCACAATGCAAAATGTCCAGCCACTAAGCTAAGAAATTCTCTTGCTTTTTAGTTGTTCATCATTTCTTTTCATTTATTTAACTTGTATTACTAACATACTAAACGATCCATAAATTAACTTCGTAACTTAACACGAAGCTAGCCAGTACCTCCATCTCTTTCTCACGATCACTATATGCCCATCCTTTCCCATCCCATTCACCCAATACTGGAAATCATTACAGTAACAGAGTCGACAGTACCAATAGTAGCAGCAGCAGCAGCAGCAGAAACATGAACAGAACCAGCAGCAACACCTTTAGCAATGACAGTGACTCTTTGTGGTTGGTGACTACAATGGACTTGTTGGGCAACATCTGGGTGGCTAACCTGGTGAAGATCACAAACCTTTTTTCCAGCCAAGACATTTTTGATTCAACAGCCCCCTACTATAATGAGGCTCTAGCTGCTAACAGTTTTAAGGACTGCATCTCCTAAATCATCACAGAAATATCATTTACTCCCCTGACATCTCTCTTAATGTAAAAATGTCTGTAGATAGGATATTCTTTAAGTTATAGGTAAACATTTCACACATTCACACAAGTACAGATGCATTTTCAACAGGCACAACCTTAGGATCTTTTTTAGCTGTGCCTCCAATATTAAGAGCATTCTAGTTAACACCCCTAGACCACGAGTGGAGTCAGGATGTTCGTTCAGAGACCACAACAGATGCTTAGTGAGAGGCCACTGTGAAACCAAAGGAGTCATCTATGAAGCTGAAGTACTGGCCGACCCTAATAGCAGCAGCAACATTATCAGTTTCCCCAATGGCTACTACCGTAACAGGGTTGATATTACCTATAGTATCAATGGCAGAGACATGAACAGAACCAACGGCAGCACCTTCACCAGTGATAACAACAGCCATGGCAGTATCTCTAATGGAAATAGCAGAAGAGCCATTGCCAATGATGCCAACACCCACAGCACTAGTACCAACAACAGTGGTAGCAGTAATGCCAACACCAACAGATATAATACCATCAATACCCGAGCATGGAGATACATCAGCTTCTCCAGTAACACATTCAAGCAACACCTCTCCAACCACAGATCTTTCTTCGGGATACCAGAAAGGAGATATGTTACATCATTAGCCAGTCATGTATGGCAACTGAAGGATGACGGAATTCCACACACAATATCATGACGAATCCTAGAAAATCCAGGCCCCTACATAATTGGAAACAAGCATCGTTAAATTGTGTATAGCAGAATGGGCAAGGATACTAAAGGACTCCCTCGACTTGAGGAACATCTTTAACTCCAGAGCAGAGATCTTCGGACTATACTTGCATTTCAGGAAATTCCTGATGGCCGATTGGAACCCACAAAATAACAGGGTCACTTATATAGCCAAAGGGAGACAATTCCCTGTTGTTGACATTGAGTAGTGAGGTCCTTTCCTCCTCCATTTTCTAGAGAGGCCATAAGCCAACAGATTATGAACATTAAACCCAGGGTAATCCCTTAAACCAGCCTTGTCTAACTTTACTTATATTATATATATATATATATATATATATATATATATATATATATATATATATATATATATATATATATATATATATATATATATAGGCGAGAAAGTTGGTATGTGAAAGGACGTGGTTGGATGTATAAAAGATAATAAGAGTGAAAAAACTACAGAAGGCTTGTGTTACATGGTTAAAGTATATATTTAAATTATGTCAGAAAAATGTTAGAAAAATGTTATAAAATCTTTTTGGTATATAAACATTGTATTTTGACAAATAACCGGTTTCGTGTTGTCTTTTCAAATTTCTCTACTTCATTGTAACCTGTTCGCTCCAGTCTGAGAAAGAAGAGTTCTAGATAGGGGGAGGTAATTAGGGATTTCTTCCGGTATAGGGGAGATAATCGAAATCTAGGAGGTGGTAGAATTTGATTAATTTACCATGGTTTTGTTCTATATTTTGTTCTACTATTTGATTCATGCCACCCAAGACACACGAAGACAAACATCCCTTTCAACCTTGCAAGAAAGATATGCACAATAGTGTCAGAAGAAAATACAGACTACAAGAACTCAAAAACACACTAATTGACAGACACTACCCAGTTCAACTCATAGAGGATGGAATCAGACGTGCATCACAAATTAACATAGAAAACTTAAGAAAAGTTAAACACAGCAACACACATTCCCCGAAAATACTGCCGTACATATCCACATACAACCCCAGAACAAAGAAGCCTTCACTATCATCACCCAAAACATACCAATGCTACATAAGGACCCCAAATTAAAGGAAATTTTACACACACACAAAATCATCAAAAGCCACAAACACCCAAAATCACTGAAAAAGATCCTCACAAAGGCAAAATTATTTTCCGAAACAACAGATGCGAAAGTAAACAAATGTGTTCGACCAAATTGTGCAACATGCCCAAACATTCTAGAAGGTTCAGAATTCCTCTTCAAAGAGGGACACAAATTCAAAGTTAAATCTAACTTTACTTGTGCCTCAGACAATCTTATTTATGTAATAAGATGTTCGGGCTGCCACGAGAACTACATAGGGTCCACAGGATTATCGCTCAGACGTAGATGCACTCTGCACCGCCAGCAGATTGCATACCCTGAATACCGAATGATACCTTTTAGTGATCATATTGAGAAATGCGCAAAACAAATGCTACCACAAATTTTAATCTTTCCTTTTTATCAATGTGCCATTAAAACACCAACACAGATTAGATTAAATAAGGAAACCTTTTTCATTCAAAAATACAAACCCAAACTTAACCATTGCTAACACATTTAAATAAGGAAATTCATCACCCCACTGAGAAAAAAGGGGAAAAAAATATAGAACAAAACCATGGTAAATTAATCAAATTCTACCACCTCCTAGATTTCGATTATCTCCCCTATACCGGAAGAAATCCCTAATTACCTCCCCCTATCTAGAACTCTTCTTTCTCAGACTGGAGCGAACAGGTTACAATGAAGTAGAGAAATTTGAAAAGACAACACGAAACCGGTTATTTGTCAAAATACAATGTTTATATACCAAAAAGATTTTATAATATTTTTCTAACATTTTTCTGACATAATTTAAATATATACTTTAACCATGTAACACAAGCCTTCTGTAGTTTTTTCACTCTTATTATCTTTTATACATCCAACCACGTCCTTTCACATACCAACTTTCTCGCCTATATATATATATATATATATATATATATATATATATATATATAATAATCATCATCATCATCGTTTAACGTCCGCTTTCCATGCTAGCATGGGTTGGACGATTTGACTGAGGACTGGTGAAACCGGATGGCTACACCAGGCTCCAATCTAATTTGGCAGAGTTTCTACAGCTGGATGCCCTTCCTAACGCCAACCACTCAGAGAGTGTAGTGGGTGCTTTTACGTGTCACCCGCACGAAAACGGCCACGCTCGAAATGGTGTCTTTTATGTGCCACCCGCACAAGAGCCAGTCCAGGGGCACTGGCAACGATCTCACTTGGCTTGCCGGGTTTTCTCACGCACAGCACATTTCCAAAGGTCTCGGTCAGTAGTCATCGCCTCGGTGAGGCCCAATGTTCGAAGGTCTTGCCTCACCACCTCAGCCCAGGTCTTCCTGGGCCTACCTCTTCCACGGGTTCCCTCAACTGTTAGGGAGTGGCACTTTTTCACGCAGCTATCCTCATTCATTCTCACCACATGTCCAAACCAGCGCAATCGTCTCTCTTGCACACCACTACTGATGCTTCTTATGTTCAGCTTTTCTCTCAAGATACTTACGCTCTGACAGGTATGCACATTTACATTACACATCCAGCGGAGCATACTGGCTTCATTCCTTGCGAGCTTACGAGCTTACGCATGTCCTCAGCAGTTACAGCCCATGTTTCACTGCCATATATATATATACAGAATTTTGTCAGTGAACAGGTCGCGGTCTCAAAGTGACGAAAATATTTTGACAAATTAAATTTAAATGTTGAAGTGAATTTAACGGATTTTGTGTGTTATTTTAAATGGCTTATAAACACCTTCCACGCTGTAATTGTTTTCGTTCCAGCACACGATCTCAGATCAGGTCACTTGCTATGCAAGTACATCTCTCTCTCTCTCTCTCTCTCTCTCTCTCCCTCTCTCTCTCTCTCTCTCTCTCTCTATATATATATATATATATATATATATATATATATATATATATATATATATAGATAGATAGATAGATAGATAGATAGATAGATAGATAGATATAATTATATTAAGGGAGATTGGGCGAAAATGACCTTTCTTCAGCATGCTTGAAGTGCCAATACCTTCAAAAACTACCAAAAGTTTTTGGTAGTCTTTGAAGGTATCGGCACTTCAAGCATGCTGGAGAAAGGTCATTTTTGCCCAATCTCCCTTAATATAATTACATACATATGTACATTATTGTTAATTTAGTGTATTAATTGCCTACAAATTTTCATAGCATGTTGACTACTTGATAATTATATTCTTTTATATATATATGCTGAGCCCCCCTTCCGTCATGACTGACCATGGGATTGTACCTAGAAAGTTACCCTCCCAGGCACAAGTCTGGGCAAGGAAGGCCTAGCTCCCAACCTTGGAATTAAAAGCTATACCAACCATCAGACTTGACAACACTGCATACCAAAGATCCCGTCTTTTCCATCCTGAATAAGGACTCAGTACTGTAATAGCTTGGATTTCAGGGGACCACAACTGTTTAACATCCTGTCAAGGAACCTAACAGATCTGCAAGATGTAAATGTGGAAACCTTGAAAAAGCATCTGGACAAATTTCTACCTGAAATCCCAGATGAACCCACGTCATGACAGGTGGTACCAAGAGTGGTTCTGTCCAACTCACTTCATCATCCATCATCCAGTGTTTTAAATCCAGGTTTCGTTCCCATTAATAGGGGTGGCCAGATCTACCTCAATGCCATATCAACCGCCCTCACCACCATCTCACCATCTTGCCCGGTTTTGGGCGTCCTCCTTTTTCAAACCAACCCTCCCAATCTCCACCTGTCCCCTCCCCTTTTCCTTGGTCTACCTCACTTTCGCGCTCCATTTACCTCAAACGCGATCACCCTCCTCAGAACATGCCCATCTCTCTTCAAAATATGCCCATACCACCTCACTCCATTCGACTTTGTCAACCATTCCTCCAATCAGTATTCCTCCAACCCCAGCTTTCCTATCAAATCTTCAGTCCTCCTTTTATCAACAATAGTACAGAAAGGAGACCCAAATACACTCACTGACAGGTGGAGCCCCAGCATGGTCCCAGTCTTGGGCTGAAACAGTAAAAAAGGTGAACGGTAGTGAACCATCATTATCATCATCACTTAACGTCCACTTTCGATGCCGGACTAGGATGGATGGTTTGACAGGAGCTGGCTAAGCAGGCTTCAGTGTCTGTTTTGGCAAGGTTTTTTTTATGGCTGGATGCCCTTCCTAGCACCAACCACCCTGTAGAGTGGACTGAGTACTTTTTACATAACACCAGCACATATGAAATCAGTTTTGGCATGGTTTTTACAGCTGGATGCCCTTCCTAACACCAACCACTTTACAGTGAGGACTGGATGCATTTTACATGACATCAGCACTGGCAGGGTCACCAAGTAACTTGCAAGAGAAAGATCCTTTGAGAGGGGAGGGGACATTGGAAGAGCTGATCTTGTGCCTGATAATAAAAGGCTAGAGTGTGACAGAGACAGAAGCAGGTGTCTTACTATAGAGGAGGTATATGGTTACCTGGCAAGAGAGAGCGAGAGAGAGAGAATGAGGACAGAAACAGAAATTGTAGTAGAGGAGATACATAGTTACCCAGCTAGAGGGAAGAGCAAGAGAAAGAGAAAGTAGGAGACAGATGGTGGCAAAGTGACAAGACATACTCACAAGGAATGGGGATCAGAATATACATAAGATGGTAGAGAAGAGCAAGAGAAAGATAGATGGTGGCAAGTGCTTGGGCATACTCTCTAGGTATGGAGGTTATAATATAAAGGAGTGCAAATAGGGAATAGAGACTTCACATGAATGCTAAGAGGGTGGGGCAGGGAATGCAGTGAATAGTGAAACCTGGTATATGGATGGGATGGGGAGCTACAGGATAGTGATGATACAGTGAACAGGATTGGGGAGTGAGAGATAATCATAGTGCATGAAAAGAGAAAATGTGAGGAAGAGAAAAGATGTAGTTTGGTTTGTTGGGGCAGGCTGTGTGAAAAGTTTTGTTATGTGGGTGGAACATACAGCACTTCTACAACTCACTTTCACTGAAGTGAGCGAGTCTTCACCAGAACCTCATATCACCAGACATCTCAGTCCATTGTCTTCTCCTCTGTGAAGCCCAGCGCTTTATCCCATGTGTTCCTGGGTCTATCTCTTCCACAGGTGTTATCTAATTTATATAGCTGTCTAAACCAATGTAGTCTTCTCTTTTGTATGCTGCATCTAATTCTTCTGAACCTCATGCTGCAGAACATTGGCAAATCTCTTACCTTCTGCTACTTGTTTCGCTATATAAACCTGTTACCTAGCTTCCCTTTTAGTTACCTGATATAATTCTCTGCTTCCACCATTTTGACAGTCTTTCCAAGCCTGTCTCTTTGCTTTTATAGCACTGTCTACCTCCTTGTTCCACCACCATGTCACCCCTGGCCCAGCTGGGACTTTGCCCCAGCCTCAGCAAATTGTCCTGCAGGAAATGTGTGTGTGTGTAGATAAATATAGATATGCATATATATATATATATATATATATATATATATATATATATATATATATATATATATATATATATATATATATATATATATATTGATGCGACGACCGAAAATACAGTTGGCATTATATCCCTATCTCCCGGGCTGGGTTTTGAACCCGTACTCTGGTCAATTGGGGAGAATGGTATTTCCTTTGTCTTGTCGGCAACCGCAGCTATTTTTAGCGTAGCTGCCCATTTCCGGTCAGTGAAAGTTCAAAAACGGCAGGATAGGAATGTACCGACCGACCCATCTTGGCCGGGGGTAAAGTAGCACAATGAGCTATGGTATTTGTGATGAATAGGAGGACAGAAATTGGCGGTCAAGGAATTAGCAGAGAATTTGGCCAGTAGAGTTCTGGTAGCCAGCAGGGCAGTCGAGCGGTAGCAGCCAGCCGAGGCAGTTGGGTTGTAGCAGTCGTCCGAAGCGGTTGGGGGACAGCAGTTTGCCCGTGGAGATGAAGCAGTTGTACAGAGATGAAGAAAGAAGGATTATAAGTCTGACAGAGAAAGTTATGGTCAGCAGAAACGCATAGAGTCCCAGAGAGAGAGAGAGAGGGACAGAGAGAGACGGAATTGTAGTGGCAGACTGCCTTGGTCAGTGGAAGTAGCAGACCTGAAGGAAACAAACTTCGTTGGGGTAAATGCTTTTATATTATTTTAGAGAAAAAGAACTCTGAGTTGTTAACTGTGTTGTTAAATGCTTCTAAAAGAAAGGAAAAGAAAAGAAATACAAAAGAAAGAAGCAGAAGAACTTTGTTGTCAAATGAAACTTGAGACACGAACTTTGCGATGTAAAAATGATTGAAAAGCTTATAATTGTTTGGAAACTTTGTCAACGTTATTGAACTGTCATGTCATGTATTGGAATTGTTATTATGTAATGCTCTATTCTAATGTTTTAAATGTATTCTGTGATGTTATGTATGTAAAAAGAAAAGGTTACCCAACGCATGGTCTTCGTGTTGTTTCTTCCTCCCCGTCCTATTTGCCTGTGTTGTTCTTCGTTACGTGCTCCAGCCGGGGCTTTATTATCGGTCAGGATTGTATCGACAGACGAATTTGCTAGCTCACTGAGCGTATGAACGTTCGCGCGTGCGCGAGTCCCCTCTTCGGTGTTAAAGAGGTGCTTCGCGTGCGGGATATATATATATATATATATATATATATATATATATATATATATATATTGTCTGTCTCATTATAATGTTGTCAAATTCATTTCAGTTGTCCATAACGATGTCGCCGAAATTCACTCAGTTATTGAAGTATTCAGTTTTAACTTTTCTTACATAGTCACTTTGTCTCTATAATTCTGTCTTAGATTTAGCTGGCTGAAAACCCTTATTTCTCAATTCTATATTTCTACCATTCAATATTTACTGTCTCTATGCGACAGAATTCCCAAAAGAATATCTCTCTATCTCCCTCGGTCTCTGGTCTAACCCTCTCTGCTTTACTCTGTCTCCCTTGATCTGCTTTACTCTGTCTCTCTCGATCTCACTCTTTTCTCCTTTTTTCAATTAACCCCTTGCTTCGCCAGGTCTATAAAACTAGCGTGCGCACGCGATTGCTTCACTTGTTCCTAGAACATCTGCTGAATTAATACGACCATAGAAGCATGATCAGATAAGTTTCTCTGTCTTTCTAGCCTCGCTCGTACTTTTCTATTTATTTATGCCCTGATTCGTAACACCTTACTTAGTGCTTCCACTATTCTGTCCGTTTCATTATAATGTCGTCAAATTCATTTCAGTTGTCCATAACGATGTTGCCAAATTCACTCAGTTATTGAAGTATTCAGTTTTAACTTTTCTCATATAGTCACTTATCTCTATAATTCTGTCTTAGATTTAGCTGGCTGAAAACCCTTATTTCTCAATTCTATATTTCTACCATTCTGCAAACTGCGAGCTTTCTTTTCAGGTACATGACGCTGCTATACCCCGCCCCAGGGTCTCACGGGCCCATACCTCCCATACCCTCAGGGTTGGCACTCTCAACGTCGGCACACTGAAAGGTAGGTCTGGTGAGATTGTTGAGATGTTTGAATGGAGATGTGTCGATATCTGTTGTCTCAAGAAGTAAGGTGGAGAAGAGGTTCCGCCAGGTTTCTCAAAGGCAAAGAACACAGGTACAAGATTTTCTGGGCAAGGAATACAGATGGGGTCGGGAGCATGAGTATACTTCTTGCAGAGAAATGGGTGGATAAGGTAATTGAGGTAGTTAGAGTATGCGATAGAATACTGAAGATTAGATTAGTCCTTTACCATGGGTTAGCAACCATTATCTCGGCCTATGCCCCTCAGATGGAGCTACCCAACGGACAGAAAGACCGATTTTATGACACCTTCCTGCAGACTACCTTATCAACGAATGACAGGGACCTTCTCTTTGTGGCTGGTGACTTCAATGGTCATGTTGGACAACATTCAGGGGGCTTCTATGGCGTACATGGAGGCTATGGTTTTGGTTCCTGCAATGAGGAGGGAACCAGGCTGCTGGAGTTCTGTGATGCAAATGACCTTATAGTCTGCAATACTAACTTTAGGAAACCTGCCAGTCACCTAGTCACCTACCGTTCTGGAAGATACACTAGCCAAATTGACTACATCCTTGCCAGAAAAAGGGAAAGATGGCAGCTTATAAATGCCAAAACCTTCCCAGGCGAAGAATGTATCCCACAACATAGACTAGTAGTTAGTGACTTCAGGATCAGGGCTAAGTGGTTGCCCAGAAGATGACCAGCACGGAGGAGAAGGGTCTGGAAGCTTAAAGATCCTGCAAATGGTCCGAGATTCAGAGACTTATTATTCGAAGCCTTTGACGAAATAGAGGGGGATATAGCTTCACACAATGTAGAAGACAACTGGAGGTTTCTATGGGACAACTTGCTGAGGGCCACTGACTAGATCTGTGGATGGTGCAAAGACCCCTCTCAACCCAAGGTAATGTGGTGGTGGAACAATGTTGTTGACAGGGAAATTAGGGAAAAGAAACAGGCTTGGAAGGACTGGAAGAACGGTGGTAGCAGGGAATTGTATCAGACTGCCTGAAGGGAAGCTAGGCGACAGGTTTATTTAGCCAGAGGGGAAGCAGATGAGAAAAAATTTGCCAATGTTCTGCGCCGTGAGGACCAAAGACTTGAGGTATTTCGTGTTGAGAGAGTATCGTGATGTCGGAGAGAAATGTGTTCGCATGCATGATGGCATGCTTGCACTAAATGAGGCTGCAAAGAAAGAGGTTTGGAGACGCCACTACGAAAGGTTGCTCAATAAAGAAAATGAATGGGAGAAAGAGAGTCTGCCGAATATCGACCCAACAGAGGGACCAGCTATCCGAGTTGACAGTACCATGAAAGATAAGGCAATTTAGAGTATGAAGACAGGGAAGGCCCCCGGCCCATCAGGAATCACTGCAGAGATGCTCAAAATATCTGGCAGTGTCAGCTATAGCCTAGTCACCTGTATTGTCAACCAGGTGATACACGAAGGAGTCATACCCAATGACTGGTATAGCAGCACCATAGTCAACTGCTACAAAGGTAAATGTGACGCTTTAGATACAAATAATTATAGAGGTATCAAGTTGTTAGATCAGGTAATGAAAGTCACGGGGAGGGTCATAGCCCAACTAATTAGGGAGTGAGTCAGTTTAGATGAGATGCAGTTTGGGTTCGTGCCAGGGAAGAGCACCACTGATGCTATATTTCTGGTAAGACAGCTTCAGGAGAAATACCTAGCCAAGGATAAACCTTTCGTTGACATGGAGAAAGCCTTTCACAGGGTCCCCCGATCCCTTATCTGGTGGTCAATAAGGAAACTAGGGATAGAAGAGTGGTTAGTGAGAGCAGTGCGAGCCATGTACAAGAGAGGCTGTCAATAAGGTGAGGGTTGGCAATGAGTACAGTGAAGAATTCCGGGTAGAGGTAGGGGTCCACCAAGGTTCTGTCCTCAGCCCCCTCCTATTTATCATAGTCCTCCAGGCAATAACACAGGAATTCAAGACAGGATGCCCCTGGGAGCTCCTCTGTGCTGATGACCTTGCACTAATTGCTGAGTCACTATCAGAACTAGAGAAGTTTCAGGTGTGGAAGCAAGGACTAGAATCGAAGGGCCTTAGAGTCAACCTAGCTAAACCAAAGTCCTAATAAGTAGGAAGGTAGAAAAAACACAAACCCCTTCAGGTAGATAGCCCTGCTCGATCTGTAGAAAAGGCGTAGGTAGAAACTCTATAAGATGCGCCCAGTGCAAGCTATGGTCACATATGAGGTGCAGCAATATCAAAGTAAGGTTGACAAGAAAATTAGTTTTTGTATGTGGCAGATGTTCAGGCGCAATAAACACTGTAAATGTGCAGAAAACAACTTCTGCCACATTCCAGGGAGAAAAAACTAGACGTAGTTGATAGCTTCCGCTATCTAGGTGACCAAGTTAGTAGTGGGGGAGGGTGCGCTAAAGGTGTAGCTGCTAGAATAAGAATAGCCTGGGCAAAGTTCAGAGAGCTCTTACCTCTGCTGGCGACAAAGGGCCTCTCACTCAGAGTAAAAGGCAGACTGTATGACGCATCTGTACGAACAGCCATGCTATATGGCAGTGAAACATGGGCCATGACTGCTGAGGACATGCGTAAGCTCAAAAGGAATGACGCCAGTATGCTCCGATGGATGTGTAATGTCAGTGTGCATACTTGTCAGAGTGTAAGTATCTTGAGAGAAAAGTTGAACCTTAGGAGCATGAGTTGCAAGAGAGATGATTGCGCTGGTATGCTAACGTGGTGAGAATAGATGAGGACCGCTGTGTGAAAAGGTACCACACCCCCCAGCGGTTGAGGGAACCTGTAGCAGTGACAGGCCCAGGAAGACCTGGGATGAGGTGGTGAAGCACGACCTCCGAACATTAGGCCTCACCGAGGCAATGACTACTGACCGAGACCTTTGGAAATATGCTGTGCGTGAGAAAACCCGGCAACCCAAATGAGACCAAAATCAAAGGCCTCTGCCAGGGATATAGCCAGCCCACTTATGCGTACCTTTCCACAATTGGACACTAAACTCCGCTTGAGACCTGTTGAGGCAAGTGAAATCGAAATCGAACTAAACTCGACAACCGGCTCCCATGCCAACGTCTCCTTCATTGGACACTAAACTCTGCTTGCGAACACCTGTTGGGGCAAGCGAAAGTGAAATTGTGATGGCACTACCGTTCGAGTGTGATCGTTACCAGTGTCCCCTTCCTAGCACTTGTGCCACAGCTGGTGGCACGTGAAAAGTCATTCGAGCGAGATCATTGCCAGTACCGCTGGACTGGCTCCTGTGCAGGTGGCACGTAAAATACACCATTTTGAGCGTGGCTGTTGCCAGTACCGCCTGACTGGCTTTCGTGCCGGTGGCACGTAAAAGCACTCACTACACTCTCGGAGTAGTTGGTGCTAGGAAGGGCATCCAGCTGTAGAAACTCTGCCAAATCAGATTGGAACCTGGTGTAGCCATCTGGTTCACCAGTCCTCAGTCAAATCGTCCAACCCATGCTAGCATGGAAAGCGGACGTTAAACGATGATGATGATGATGATGATGATATATATATATATATATATATATATATATATATATATATATATATATGTAATGAAGGTGCAGAAATGGCGTAATCCGAGTGAGTAGGAGTAGCTATCCAACAGGAACAGTAATCCGAAGGTAGAAGAATTCCAGTACTCCAAGTTCAGTCGAAAGCTCGGGATCCGTGTGAGCGTGCGTTATATAGTGAGTTCAAACAAGAAAAACGACAAAAAAAAAACAACAACAAGAGGACGTGATACAGATATTGTGTTACTGGACGCTCAGGAAAGCAAAGAAAGAGAATTTGACGTTTCGAGCGGAGCTCTTCGTGGGAAATATAGGAAAGTTCAAAGAAGAGAAGACGCAGGAAGAAAAAAATCGCCAATGATATACACTAGGTTACGTTGTGGAATGACCAGAAGGGAAAGGGTGGAGAAAAAGTTCTTTCTAAGACAGGAGGGTGCAAGAGAGGGAGGCTTGTATGTGTGCGTGCGCGTGGGTCCATGTGTGTGTGTGTGTGTGTGTGTGTGTGTAATAACAGCATGTGTATGTGCGTATATGTGTGTGTGTGTGTGTGGTTTGGCTGTTTATCTGTTAGTGTATGTGTGTGTGTGTGTGTCGCTTGTAGAAGGAATTAGCAGCAAGAATTATTTGGAATTAGAAAGTGAGCAAGCAGTTAAGTATGTGTATGTTGTGTGAGTGTGTTTTTCTGGCAGTGTGTGCCTGTATCTGTGTTTGCGTGTGTATGTGTATATATATGTGCGTGTACGTGTGTGTGTATATGCATGCGGTTTGCTCTGTGGATTGCATGTGGGTTATTTTTTGTGTGTGTATGTGCGTATGTGTGTAAGTCCATAGGTGCGTGTATGTGCTAGTGTTTGTTGTGTGTGTATGTGAGTTATGTATGGGTTCATTTGCGTGTGTCCATGTATGTATACTTGGGTGTGTGTGAGTGTGTGTCGTGTGTGTGTAGGAGTTGTGTGGCTTCATTTGCGTGTGTGTGTGTATGTGAGTTCGTTTGTACATGTGTGTGTATGTGTCTTTTGTGTGTGTGCATGTGTATGTGCGTGTGCATGTGATGTGTGTGTGTGCATGTGTGTGTAGACGGGGGGGGAGTTGTGTGTGAAGGTGTATGTGCATTTTTTCGCACTTATGCACGTGTGTGTGTGTATGTGTGGGTGTGTGGGTGTGCGTGTGTATGTGTGTGTGGGTGTGTGCATGTGTGTATGTGTGCGTTATTTCTTTACTACCCACAAGGGGCTACACACAGAGGGAACAAACAAAGACAGACAAACGGATTAAGTCGATTATATCGACGCCAGTTCGTAACTGGTACTTATTTCATCGACCCCGAAAGGATGAAAGGCAAAGTCGACCTCGGCGGAATTTGAACTCAGAACGTAGCGGCAGACGAAACACCACTAAGCATTTCGCCCGGTGTGCTAACGTTTCTGCCAGCTCGCATGTGTGTATGTGTGTGTGTGTGTGCGTCTGTGTGTATATGTGTGTGTGCGCGCGTGTGTATATTTTTGTGCGTGCGCGCGTGTGTGTATGCATATGTATGTGTATATTGTGTATATTTTTGTGCGTGCGTGTGTGTGTATGTGTGTGTGTGCGTGCGTTTGATTACGTACGTGCGTAGATGTGTGTGTTATTTATGCCCATGTGTGTGTAATTGTATGCGTCTGTGTGAATGTGTGTTGTGTATGTGGGAGGTATGTATGCGTGTGTATATGTGTGTGCGTGATTGTATGTGCGTGTGTGTACGTGCGTGTGTGTATGTGTGTGTGTATGTGCATGTGTATATGTGTGTGTGTGTGAGCGTAGAGATGTGTTTCAAGTATGTGTGCGTTTTATTGCGTGTGTGCACTTCTGTGTGTGTGTGTGTGTATATGTATGTGGCTGTGTGTGTATGTGGTTGTGTGTAGGCGTGTGCGTTTATGTGTGCGCGTATATATGGGTGTGTGTGCCTGTGTGTGTAGGGTTTATGTGTGCGCGTATATATGGGTGTGTGTGTCTCTGTGCGTGTAGGGGTGTGTGTGTCTGTGCGTGTAGGGTTGTGTGAGTAGGTGTGTATGCATCACTGTGCGTGTGTATGTGTGTATATATGTGTGCGTTCATCTATATGTCTGTATGAGCGCGCATGTATGTTTGTCATGCGTGTTGTCAGGTGTGTGAACAGTATATATGTCAGGTGTGTGCGAAGTGTATGTGTCAGGTGTGCGGGAGGTATATGTGAATGGGGGTATATATGGGTTATGTATGCATGGGTGTGTGTGTATGTATACGTATGCGTGTGTGTGTGCACAAGTGTGTATGTGTATGTGCGTTTGTATATGTGTGTGGATGAATCTGAGCGTGTTAGTGCATGCATATGTGTTGTGTGTGTGTGTGTGTGTGTGTGTGTGGTGTGTATGGAGGTATGTGTGCGTTGATGTGTGTATACGGGTGCGTGTGTTTTTCGTGTGTGTGTGTGTGTGGTGTGTATGGAGGTATGTGTGCGTTGATGTGTGTATACGGGTGCGTGTGTTTTTCGTATGTGTGGGTATGTGTACGTGTACGAAGAAATGAAATAAATTGTGAATAATTGTAATGAAATAGTGAATAATTGAAATAATTGAAATAAAGTAAAGTGGATAAGGGATAAGGGAGATTAATATAAAAAAACAACAAGGAAAAATGAAAAAAGTGTTGCTTCGTTGTAGAGGAGACAGTCATAAGGAGGAGGGGGCTGTGTTGAGTCCGGAGGGGAAAGCTGTTCGTAACTTGAAAATATAGCGCTGTTCCAGGTGGAGTCGCGAGGGAGTGGATCCGTGGTGCAGAGCGAGGCCAAAAACGGAGATGTTAGAGGGGGAGTGGTTGGCCAAGTGGAAATGGTGGGCGACGGGGTAGTCCGAACCTAGTCGAACGTCCCTTAGGTGTTCGGTGAAACGGTCGGCCAGCCGGCGGCCTGTCTGACCCACATATAGTTTGTCACATAAGTTGTAACTGATGCAGTAGATTAGGTTAGAGGAGGTGCATGAGAGTGCGGGGAGTGTGTAGGTTGGACCCTGTGACAGAGATAGTGTTGGTGATGAAGGGGCAGGTGTGACAGCGGGATCTGGAGCACGGGAAGGAACCGGGGGGGGGGAAGAGGAGAAGGTGCTATGGACTAGTAGATCGTGTAGGTTACGGGCGCGTTTAAAGGAGGACAGGGGTGGGTTAGGGCAAATGGGGTGGGTGGTGGGATCGAGCTGGAGGCGACAGAAGGCCCGTGGGAACCTCCGACGAAGGGGTAGGGTGGGAGGGTGGAAACGGAGTGGGAAGGGGTGCAGTTAGGGCTTGGTGTGGGGGCGAGGGTGGGAGGGGTATCCTCGATGCATGAACAGGTGAGCAAGGTACTGGGACTGGGTCTCGAAATATATATATATATATATATATATATATGGCAATATGACCATCCCCAAGTACAACAACATCTGTTTCAACACACGATTTCACATAAAAAATCTTGCAAAACAAATAAACGGAACAACGCGAGCCTTAGCCAGGCTAGCAAGATACTGAAAGACACTGTATTCAGTTGCCTGAAAAAAAAAAAAAAAAATTAACACCAAATATACAGTGCGTGTGTTTTTATTGGCTAAACTGGCAATATGACCATCCCCAAGTACAACAACATCTGTTTCAACACACGATTTCACATAAAAAATCTTGCAAAACAAATAAACGGAACAACGCGAGCCTTAGCCAGGCTAGCAAGATACTGAAAGACACTGTATTCAGTTGCCTGAAAAAAAAAAAAAAATTAACACCAAATATACAGTGCGTGTGTTTTTATTGGCTAAACTGGCAATATGACCATCCCCAAGTACAACAACATCTGTTTCAACACACGATTTCACATAAAAAATCTTGCAAAACAAATAAACGGAACAACGCGAGCCTTAGCCAGGCTAGCAAGATACTGAAAGACACTGTATTCAGTTGCCTGAAAAAAAAAAAAAAATTAACACCAAATATACAGTGCGTGTGTTTTTATTGGCTAAACTGGCAATATGACCATCCCCAAGTACAACAACATCTGTTTCAACACACGATTTCACATAAAAAATCTTGCAAAACAAATAAACGGAACAACGCGAGCCTTAGCCAGGCTAGCAAGATACTGAAAGACACTGTATTCAGTTGCCTGAAAAAAAAAAAAAATTAACACCAAATATACAGTGCGTGTGTTTTTATTGGCTAAACTGGCAATATGACCATCCCCAAGTACAACAATATATATATATATATATATATATATATATATATATATGCGAGTAAAAATAAATACAAAAAAGGTGGGGTTTTTTGTATGATTGTGTATAGAGGAATATATTATTTTGTTTAAAAGAGTTCCAACACTGTCTGTTTTTTATGTTTTATTTATATTCCTGCAGAACTAATGTGGGGTATAGAATATGGAATATACAATATATAATATAATATACAATATACAATATAAAATAAAATAAAATAAAAATGGATGGCACCATGAAAGAAAGTATTGAATGTAGATGAAATATTGAGTGTTCAATATAAAGGTTCAAATATATAAATATATAAATATAAATATATATATATAAAGGCGACTCGAATTTCAGGGCTATTTCCCTTCGTCATGGCCGGTATGACAGACTTTAACAGACTGTAATAAGTTGGCTGGTTTTCTGTCTTTTATACCAATTCCTTTGGACGGCAGCAGTAGGTGTTTGGCTATTTTTAGAATTGATGTTAAATCTATTTTTAGAAATGATGATATCTTAATTTATTGTTTTGTGTGGGTTGTAGGGATAAGATTTTTAAACCCCAGTAGGTGTTTGGCTGTTCTTAGAAATGATGCCAAATCTATTTATAGAAATGATGATATTTTTTGTGTTTTGGTTACAGGGATAAGATTTTTAAACCCCAAGTAAGATGGATTTAATCATTGTTTGTTAAGAGTGGGTTTGAATTTCTTAATAAAGTCCTTTTCTTTGCATTTTCTTTCAATTTCATTCCGGTTGTAAAGTTTATGGAATGGAAATATAATAAAAGTTTGATGACCACATGTTGCTAGATGGTTACTCAGTGGTATTTGGCGGACTTCTGGGTTTTTAATCTGTTGTCGATGTACCCGTGAGCGTTCCGATAGTGCATTACCTGTCTGGCCAACGTACAATTCTTCACAATTAGGGCATTTGATGCAGTAGATTAGATTTCTACTTTTGCAGTTCATGTTCGCATTGGTGAATATTTTCCCTGTTTTTGTGTTCATATACGGGCCGGTATGGATTGATCGGCATGTGCCGCATCGGCTATCATTGCATTTGGATACAGTGAATGTTTGATTTTTGTTGCTGAGGTCAAACCTTGCCTTTGTTAATAGTTTTTTCAAGTTTTTAGGTTGTCTCTTACTGAGAGTTATATTTTGATCTGTAATGATATTTCTCAATTCCTTACTTTGTGCAAGGATCGGTAAGTTCGTTTTGGCGATATTAAAGATGTTCTGGTGGCATGGATTTTGTGTCACTATAAATGGAATGATCTTTTCCTGTTTGTCTTTTCTTTGCGGTGTCCTCAGTTGTTGTATGGGTATTTTCGAAGCCCGCTGAATACCATTTTCTATGAGTCGTGATGGGTATTTTTGCTTCACCAGAAATTCTTTCAGTTCCATCAGGCGTTGATTTCTGGTCTCTATATCCTCTACAATAGTACATATTCTCCTGGCTAGGCAGTATGGTATGTTGCGTTTTGTATGGGGTGGATGGCACGATTTAAAGTTCAAGTATTGGTGTGTGTCTGTGTGTTTGTAATATATATCTGTGGTAATGGCGGTGTTCTTTTTAATTACCATTATATCTAGAAATGGTAATTTGCTACTGTTCATCTCCTTTGTAAATTGGATGGATGGGTGTAGGTTGTTCAGGAGGGTGTTAAATTCTTCCACAATGCTTTGAGGTTTGGTCCAGATTATGAAGCAATCGTCCAGGTATCTCTTCCATGCTTTTTCTATAAGCTTCCTAAATTCGGTGTTATATCTCTCCTCTATTTCCTGGTAGAGTTTTTGTTCCAAGTAACCCATCACCGAATTCGCATAAACGGGGGCAAACCTCGTCCCCATAGCCGTGCCTTTAATTTGGATATAGTTCTTACCATTGAAGAAGAACGTATTATTTTCCAGGATAAGTCTCACTGATTCTAGTATAAATGTCACCGTGTACCTGTTGGGAATTGCTTCTCTGTGTTTGTTTACCCAGTATTCAACCGCCTTTATTCCTAAATCATGTGGGATATTTGTGTATAGGCTTACTACATCGAAGCTCAGTAGGATTGAATTTGTTTCAGTGGTTTTGGGAAGATGGGATAAAAAGTCGATGTCATCCCGAATGAAACTGGGTATGTATGTACAAAGTGGCTTCAAAAGAATGTCGATGAAATTGCTTAGACGGTGAGTAGGGCATACTGGGCCAGCTATAATTGGTCTAAGTTTTAAATCTTTTGGATGTAGCACTTTTATGTATTCACTTCTGTTATATGGACTGTTAGATATGTAATTCGTCTGACGTTCCGTGTGTCTTGTGGTTCGTCTGAGTTCATTGTTTCATTGTTGTTGTCTTGTGGGACTGTCGTAGTAAAAGGTCATTGATATATATATGGCGGACATGACTTTTGTTTATTCATAACGAACATTGGGTGAGTGCGTTCTTTGTATGTAATTGAACAATAAATGTAATAATTAAATTGTATAACTAGTTATGTTATCTCTGCGAGTCAGTCCGAGGGAAACATAACAGAGTTTATTGGCGTCGCCGGTAGGATACATGCTTACTTTACCGTAAAATTATTCATCGTAATAACAATGGCTGAAAAACAGACAGTAGAACTTATTAAATTGTTTAGGGAACAAATGGACAAGCAAATGCAACAACATCAGAGAGATATGGACGCTCTGTTAAAACTGTTTGGTGCTCGACAAGTTGAAGGCGATTCTAGTGGCTATTTTTCAGCTGCTTCAACAACAGTGTCGATTCCACCATTTACTGCATTTGATTCAGCGACAGAACTATGGCCTGATTACTGGTCAAGATTCCGTACGTTTGTGGCTGCTAATGCTGTACCTGAAAAACGCATGGCACAAGTGTTCCTGACCAATCAGACTGCTACTGTTTACAAACAACTTGCTAATCTGGCTACCCAACAAAATCCGCCTAAAGATATCAACAACTTGATAATGGACGAAATCGTTGACTTCATGAAGGAACAGTTCGACCCTAAACTTTTCATTGTGAGAGAGCGTTTCAAGTTTTGGAGTGATATGCAGCGGAAGCCAGGCGAAACTCTCCAGGAGCTGGCAGCACGTATACGCCAGGATGCAGCTACCTGTGCACGTATACGCCAGGATGCAGCTACCTGTGATTTTCCAGCGATCACCAACCCACAGGATGAAGCTCTGAGACAGAGATTCATATGTTCGGTTAACAATGAAGCGGTTCTGAAGGCGCTTTTTAAGATAAAAGACTCAGAACTAGATTTTGCCCGTGCTGTCCAGGTTGCCATTGAGACTGAAGACGCAGCAAAGGTTGCAAAAGAAACTGTATACGGTTCCAAAACCAAGCAGGTGTACAAGGTCCAGCAGAACAGGAATAAGAGTCCTCAAAAGAAACACCAGCAGTCTTATTCCACAAACCAGGAGAAATGCTACCGATGTGGAAAGGCCCACAAAGCAACAGACTGTCCTTTCAGGGAAACCAAATGTCATTTTTGTGATAAAAAGGGTCATTTGCAAGCGGTGTGTAGGAAAAAACAACATCAGCAACGCAATGGCCATTCACAAACTCCCGTGAAAAGAATCACAAAAGCTGAGCTAGTCAAGGCGATCCTAGGTGAAGTTTCCCGAGACACTCACAGTTTAATTGTGCCAGTAACAATCCAGAACAGACTGTTCACAATGGAATTGGACACTGCTACTACAGGCAATTTTGTTTCCTTGTCAGTCTGGAAACAACTTGGAAGACCAAAGCTGTAAGATGTCAAGCATCGCTATGAATCTGCCAGCAAGCACAACCTGCCTGTTCTAGGAACTTTCATGGGCCAAACCAAGGATCCAACAACTGGTAAGCAGGATCTTATACCTTACATAGTCACCAAGATCTCTGATCTTAATTTGCTGGGTCGGAATGCTATCCAGACTCTGGGAATTTCCGTAGACACTGCTCTAGGTTTGAAAAGCATAGACAGCCAAGCTAAGAGGGAAGGTGCAGAAGGGATGTATCCAAAGACCTCAAGCGAGCCCTATGTTTCCCTGCAGCAAGATTGTCACAACATGTGTGATGAATTTCCAGATCTTTTCAAGCAAGAATTGGGATGTCTCAAGAACTTTGAACTGGAAGTGAAGTTCAAATCGGACGCAACACCAGTCTTTCACAAGGCACGTCCGGTCCCATTTGCTCTTCGTGATGACCTGGCCAAAGGTTACGAAGAAGGCATCGCCAAGGGAATCTGGAAGCCTGTTCAATTCAATGAATACGGAACGCCAGTGGTACCGATTCGTAAAGCACACGCTTCAAGCAACCTGAAGCCCAAACTACGGATTTGTGGTGACTACTCTGTGGGAATTAATGACCAACTTGCTGATCACCGTCATCCAATGCCACTCCCTGCTGAACTGATGCAGAAACTCGGAGGTGGATTCGGATATACAAAGATAGACCTTGCTGATGCCTATAATCAGATCAAACTGGCTCCAGAAAGTCAACGCAGACTCGCACTCAGCACTCACCGTGGAGTACTCCTGCAACAACGACTCCCTTTCGGAATCAAGTCAGCACCTGGTTACTTTCAGGAGATCATGGAAAACCTGACCCATGATCTACCTGGAGTGGCCGTCTTCCAGGATGACATGCTCGTCAGTGGGAAAGATGCAAACAGTCACTTAAACAACCTAAAGTGTCTGCTCACACGTCTAAGCGACAATGGACTCAGATGTCGCCGTGAAAAGTGCCAGTTTGCACTACCCAGTGTAGAATACCTTGGACACATTTTGTCGGCTGAAGGGATCACTAAGGGATCCAAAGTCGAAGCAGTCTTAAAGATGCCATCTCCAACGAACGAATCAAGCTTGAAATCTTTCCTAGGTTCAGTTCAATTTTATGGAAAGTTTATCCCAAACCTAGCCAGTATAGCAGAGCCACTCTATTGCCTTACAAAAAAGTCAACTATTTGGAAGTGGGGAGATGAGGAACAGTCAGCTTTTGATTACTTGAAAAATGTACTTTCATCAAGTCAAGTTCTGATACACTTCGATCCAAACAAAACTTTGGGACTGGCTTGTGACGCATCAAACGTTGGTATTGGAGCAGTCCTGTTTCACCGCTATCCTGATGGAAGCGAGCGCCCAATATCCAATATGTCCAAGACTCTCACTTCTGCACAGCGTAACTACAGTCAAATTCAAAAGGAAGCCCTAGCTATCATATTTGGCTTGCAGAAGTTTTACCAGTATTTGTACGGTCGTAAATTCGTACTCGTGACTGACCACAAGCCACTGACATCACTATTCAGTCCGAGGAAAGGGACGCCACTTCTCGCTGCTAACAGACTAGCACGATGGGCCCTGTGGCTGAACCAGTTTGACTACACCATTGAATATCGGAAATCAGCAGATCATGGCAATGCTGATGCCCTCAGTCGCTTGCCATTCGGTGATGACAACGACTTTGACAGAAAGGAAAATGGTGAAGACATAGACATGGTGTGTGCCATCAAAGCTCTTAGTATTCAAGTCCAACCTGTGGATGCTAACATCCTCCGTCAAGAGTCAGGGAAAGATCCAGTGATATCTACAGTGATGCGCTACGTCCGTGAAGGCTGGCCACCAAAGAACATGGAGATCAATGACGAAGTCAACAAGTTCCGTAAGTTATCAAACTCACTTAGTATCTGTCATGGATGCCTTATACATGGATCTAGAGTTGTGATTCCACATAGCTTGCAGCCAAAGATCCTCAATCTTCTGCATCTCGGACACTTTGGCATGGAACGCATGAAACAGCTAGCAAGAACTGCTGTATATTGGCCTGGTATCGATGCTGCTATAGAGATAGCCAGTCGACGATGTGATTCATGTAACGAACATCAAAGGCAGCCATCTAAGCCTCCAGTTCACCCATGGATGTTACCAGAAAAGCCGTGGAGCCGCTTACATCTGGACCATGCAATAAATTTTATGGGTAGAGATTGGCTGGTGATCACAGATGCTTATTCCAAGTACCCATGCATTCATCCCACTTCCTCCACATCCTCCAAAGCCACTTTGAATCTGCTTGAGGAAGACTTTGCGCACTTCGGATTTCCTCACACACTGGTCACCGATAACGCACCAACTTTTACGTCTGAGGAGTTCCAGAGCTGGTGCAAAGAACGCGGGATCACACACCTGACAGGTGCACCTTACCACCCAGCTACCAACGGAGCAGCGGAACGTTTGGTGCAGACCTTCAAACAAGCTCTGAGGAAGTCTTCTCTTCCGCCGACACGAGCACTTCAAGAATTCTTGATGCAGTACCGGAGAACACCGACATCCTGTGGATTCTCTCCAAGTGAACTTTTGAATCACCGGCAGATACGAACAAGGATTGATTCTCTGCTGCCATCGCCAGTACACATTGCTCAAGGCAAACAGTCTAAGGAAGCACATAAGTCTCAGGTGACTCCAAGCTCGGCTGATGTCGCTAAAGTTACCAGACAGTACAAGGCCGGAGATCCTGTGTATGCACTATACTATGGACCTCGCCGAGACAAAGATCCCCGATGGGTACCAGCAATCATTAAGAAGTCATTGGGTACTCGCTGCTTTAACGTGAAGGTCATACCTCATGGCCCGATGTGGAGACGACACTGGGAACAGCTGCGACCGCGGTACACAACTGAGGAAGACAATGAACCTGGTGATGCAGAAAACACTGTATTTGAATTTGCAACAGATCACCCGATGGAGATCTCGGAAACTGTGCCACTAACACAAAGACAAACCAGACCCAAGACCATGTTACCCGTTCCAGAGTATGGACCAGACAACCCAAGACGGTCCAAGAGAACCCGTAAAACCCAAGAGAGACTTTGCTGTTGATACTTCTTGTGTAGCATCAATTTCAGTGGGGAGGTGTTATATGGACTGTTAGATATGTAATTCGTCTGACGTTCCGTGTGTCATGTGGTTCGTCTGAGTTCATTGTTTCATTGTTGTTGTCTTGTGGGACTGTCGTAGTAAAAGGTCATTGATATATATATGGCGGACATGACTTTTGTTTATTCATAACGAACATTGGGTGAGTGCGTTCTTTGTATGTAATTGAACAATAAATGTAATAATTAAATTGTATAACTCGTTATGTTATCTCTGCGAGTCAGTCCGAGGGAAACATAACAACTTCCTTGTTCCTTTACTCCCTGTTGAATATCTTCTGACTTATGTATTTTGGGTAAGCCGTAAAAGTTACTGGGTTTTGGTTCGAAGTTGGTGATGTAGTCTCTTTCATTGTCAGTGAGTGAGTTGTAGTGTTTAGAAACTAGATGGTTGATCTTCTTCATGATGTGGTGGTCTATGTTCGAGGGTATTTCACAATAGAAGGTTGTGTCATTTAGTTGTTCCTCAACTAAATCCTTGTAGTATTCCACATCCATGATGACGATTGCAACCCCTTTATCTGCTTGTTTAATTATTATTAATTATTATTATTATAATAATTATAATTATTATTAATTATTAATTATTATTAATTATTATTAGCTTATCTGCTTGTATTAATTATTATCTGCTTGTTTAATTATATATATATATATATATATATATATATATATATATATATATATATATATATATATATATATATATACATACATGGATATATATACATGTATATGTGTATGTATATGTACATACACATTAACATGTTTGTGAATATACACATTAGCATTAATGTATATGTGTGTGTGAATGTATATACATATATATGCATGTATATGTGTATGTATTAAATGACATTGCTAGAAGTGCAGGTAAAGGAGTCAGTGATATGATAGGGACAATAATGGGTGCCTGTAAGAATGGTGGTGTTAGAGAGGGAGGAGCAAGTGTGGGAGCAGGAGAATGAGTCAGGTTGGGAGGTGGGGTTAGAGAAGAAATTGTGGACCAGGAGGTCACACAGTTTGTGGGCTTGTTTGTAGGTTGGGGCAGATGTGCGGGATGGATGGGTCAGACTGGAGTTACTGGGAGACTTGGAGAATGGTGCATTGGAAGGGCAGGGTGGAGGGGTGGTAGGTGAGGGGAAACAGAAGACAGGCAATGGCGGGGCAGGAGCAGGGAGAGAGAGCAGAGGGAGTCAGATGGAGAATATGCACCTTCCACAACACTCTGTATTATACTGCTGTCAACATGGAACATGCTCTGGCAAGGGCTGTGTGGATATTGGTGAGCGCATATCCACAAAGAATGAAGTGGCAAGCCATAAGTTGAGACCGAGTCTCAAAGTCATGGTTGTCACTTCAGAACCTGCACAGACTGAGGAATTGGGAGTAGGGGATGGAAAGCTTGGTGTTGGTAGGGTGGAAGGAGGAGAAGTTAATGTAGGAGTGTGAGTTGGTGTGTTTGTAGTGGATGGGGGTAGTGAGAATGGAGTGGTGTATGTTAACCAAAATGTCAAGAAATGCAATGGAAAGATTGGACAAAAGAGAGGAAGGAGTCTAGTTGTTTGCAGGAGAGTGAGGTCGCACCAGTACAGTCATCAATATAATAACCGTATAGTTTGGGAGTGGGACCAATGAATCATGAGAATATTTGGGCCTCAACGTAGCCAACGAACAGGTTCGCATAGTTGAGGCCAATTCTCATTCCCATGGCCACTCCCGAGAAGTGTTGGTCAAAATACCCTGTGAGCGAGAAGCAGTTGAGGGAGAGAACAAGTTCAGCTAGATGAAGAAGAGTGGAGGTGTCAGGTTGGGGGTTGGGTGCAAAGGTCTAAGAAGTCCTTTGTTGTGTGGGATCACCGTATATAGACTTTTGATATCAAGAGTGAAGAGAAGCTAAGAGGGGCCAGAAGGAAAGGAGAAAGAGTTAAGAAGATGGAGAGCATGGTTAGTGTCGTGGATGTGGGAGGGGAGGGAAGCCACTAGTAGAACAAAGACATGGTTGAGGTATTTAGAGATCAATTCCATGGGGCAGTTACAGGCAGAGGCGATGGGGCAGAAGTGTTGTTGGGCTTGTGGATTTTGAGAAGAAAGTAAATGGTGGGGGTGCGTGGAGTGCAGACAATGAACCTGGAGGGGAGGTGGGAGGGAGATGAGAGAAGGTGATGAGGTCATGGATACCGGAGGACACAATCTGCTGGTAGCTAGGTGTGGGCTGGAGGGTAGAGGGCAATAGGAGGTGTCTTAGAAGTCCACACACCACACCACCATGACTCCACCCTTGTCGGCCAGTTTTATGATGATGTCTTTGTGGTGACAGAGACATCGAAGGGACGAGAGTTCAGCTGAGGAGATGCTAAAATGTCGGAGATGCCTGCAAAAGTTAAACTGGTCCACAACACATTGGCAGATGCTTGCAAAATGATCAGCTGCTTGGAACTGGCCAGGAGCTGACATCTGGTGGGATGGTCGGCAGCCCAGTTTGGTGAAGCAGTTCTTTTCATTAGATGCAGGTGGAGTGTTGTGGAATATTGCATACAACCTGACACAGCACACAAAGCTATGAACATTAGCACAGGTCTGAAATTCATTATTGGATGTAGTGAAAAGGATGAAGTGCAGACCCTTACTGAGAAGAGAGCACTGCCTCAGAGAGGGGAAGATCAGGAGGAATGGTAACAACAGACTGAAGTGGAGAGGGGTGGATGAGTTAGACGTGGTAGGAGTGGGGAGCAGTGGAAAGCTGGGAGGAGAGAGAGGAGGAGTAAATGTGTGGGGGGTTGGAGTAATGGAAGGGTTGGGATGAGGGGAAGTATATTGAATGGAACAGAATGACGGAGTGGGTCGAGTTTATGTTGTTTAGTGTGAGTGAGGAACTTGTGGAAAAAATGATTTAGTGGAATGTGCAAAAGAAGGTGAAAGACAGGAGACAAAGGTAGAATAAGCGAGAGGGAGAAGGCGGTCAAGGGCGTGTATTTTGGAGAGATTAGAATGAATGGTAGCATGCATAAGGTGGTAGGAAGTAGTACAGAGTATGGGTAGGATGGTAGAAGCAGAGTGGAAAGTGGAGTAGGAAATGTGACTACAGAAGTGTGTTTTTTTGAAAATCAGTAGGGAAGGTAGAGCAGAAATTCTGACTGCCTCCTTCATCTAAATATACAATAACTGTACACCACTTCAAACATGCTATACATATGTATGTGCATGTGTGTTTAAATTTAAGTCACAATATATGAATTCAACTAATCTGGTGGTACTCATAAAAAAGTTCTTTAATGTAACATTCTACAAACTATATAGAATATGTAGTACGATACAAAAGAAAAACATGAGGAGTGTATAAAATTATAAATAAAGACAGAAATATACTATAATAATATTTATTTCGTCATTGAATATTCATATTTGATGACAATTATTTTGCAGATTAATAAACATGTATAAATAATTTATTTTATTAAATTTTATTATAAATTATTTACATGTCTATTAATATATGTACAATTTTTTAATTACTGCAGATATTAAGCTTCCTTTTCAGGTTAAAAAAATTCCATGTTTAAAATCACTGGTAGTGCCCCAGCATGACCACAGCCTTAGGGCTGAAATAGATAAAAGAATAACACTTCAAAATGCAGAGAGTCAATATGTCAAAACATTAAGATATAGAAGACAATAAGAATAGAATTAGTAGAATTAATAAAATGGTTTTCTATGGAAGCAAAAGGAAATTAAGTAATATATTAAAAAATAGTAGATAATTTTGGTATAAGAAAGTTGAACTAGAATTGCATGTGCATTTTTCAATTCTAGTTTCATACTTTTTAAGGCAATGCTTGTAATATTTTATATATGTACCGTATTTCTCCTAATGGTGTGGCAGCCTCAAATAAACTGACACCTAAAGGTCAACCAATTGACATAGTGTGACTGTTACAACATTAAAAATTTTTTAATAAAATCGATAATAATTGTCATATTTGTTTATTATCATACAGAGAGATAAAATGGTTACAAGAATCTGGTTGAGTGACATGACTTTGCAATATAACGAAAATTGCCATAAAAGCTGAAAACCTGACCCACAACTTCCCAAAAGTCAAAAAATGGCAGTGAAATATTTTTCTTTGATGGCGGGACCAGATTCATATTATCCTAATAAATTCAAAAATGTGCTGAAACTATTCAAATAAAGTGCTATATAGCGATAAAAAGTTATATTTCACCACCTTCGTCACATTTCCCATCTGACCATCAAGCAAGTCATTCATCAAATAATGCTTGTTGCTTTATATCGGCCATAAAAATTAATTTCATTTCAATTTAATTTAATTCAATTTTTCCAAGAACAGGTAGTTGTTAAGCAGTTTAGATGGGAAAGCTATATACTGCTTGGAAAAGACGACATTGTCAATGATGCCCCATTTGTCCTGGTTGTGAACAATGCTGGTGTAGTGGCTGGAGTCCACACTAGCTAATGTGTGCAACACTGAGCCGATCAGTCAGAATCTGCTGTAAATGTTATGCTTATTCGAAGAATAAGTCATCAACTGCAAATTAATCATGACCATCTGATTGTCTATATATCTGAATCTGTTCAAGTAAACAACCAGGTAACACAGTGTTTGGGAACACATGGCTCACTATTCCAGTGTGCTTGGTGTCAATGCCACACAGACTGCACCTCCTGATAATCAAAGTCTTATTTTTGAGCAAGCTCTTAAATTGTTGCTGACCACTAATAGGATTGTTATATCGCACGTTCAGATGACCTCTACTCAACTATGAATCTTTATTATAGGCATATAGCCTAAACAAAGAATGGACACTACAAGGACAGACAACACAAACGTGGGGTACATATAACGAATGATGAAAAATGAAGTATTTATGATGGGAAAATGAAATGACTTACGAGCCCCACAAAGCTTGCAGTTCTATTTTACTGTTCTTGTATACAGTTTTTTAATCTTAAAAAATTTCTTCTGTTATGAATTCCATTAGATGATCCCAATCTACCACATTGGGTAGACTTTCGTAAAGCACATATATTTGCGACTTTCTAACATTGTCCGGAAACGCCTCTCTCAATCTTTCCATCATTTCTTTCTCCATCAACACTGCTTTTTTCCTCTGGTCTGAATATATCTTTGCCCAGTTTTACTCTCACCAGTCCTTTCATCTTCGCTAATCTATTTTCTATCTCCGTTCCTTTATCTGTCCCTTAGGTCTTTCTACATTTTCACTATATTCTATACATTCTAGTACTTTATCTACCCACTCATTCATTTTTCCTTCTTTTCAGCTTCGATTATTTCACTCGTTACTTGCGCCGCTTCTTGAGTTCTAATCTCTGTATCTTCTATTTCATCTACTATCTTCTTTTTTCCTCTCTTCTTTTTTGGTGGTGATTCCACCCGAGCTCTTTTTCAGTCTCTTTTCCATTATCTCTTCCTCTTTTTCTTCTTTCTCTTCGTCTTTTTCTTCATCTTCCTCTCTCATAACGTCTTTATGCACCTCAACAACCTGTAACTCTTCTATATCTAATTCTCTTAGGGGACACTTCACCTGCATGTGTCCCCTACTTCTACATTTATAGCACACGGGTGACCTCCCCTCCACCACGACTCTCAGTCGGGTGTCATCGGGGAGCACCAACTCCTCTGCAATGTTGTGTAGATCTGGTAGGGTTATATGGGTTAAAATTTGTAACCCCAAGCCCCACCAGTTGATCTCCTTTGATTTTTCCACTTTCACAATTTCCACTTCCTCCTTGCAATTAAAAATTACTGCTGCTACTAACCATTCTTCATCTATCTCGGTGGGTATTCTTCCTATCCTTATCCTTGCTGCTCTTCTGCCACAGTATACAGGCAACAGTGCCCACTTATCTGTTCTCAGGGGTACAGTGGAGTACTTCTTCACCTCTTCTTCACTCTTGAAACGCACCACCACCTTGCCTTTGAAATCGTCTATACTTCAGCTGATTTTCTCAGGAAAGTTTTCTCCATTTTAATCGTATTTTTCAGTTGCTTTCACTCTCGTTTTCTATTTATTCTGCCTTTTTCTCTCTTTCTTTGCAATAGTATTTCTTAATCTTTTTTATTTTCTTGTACATTTTTATTTCTATAATCGTCCTTCTTTCTCTGCAATCTTATTTCCTTATCTTTATCACCTTCTTGTCCTCTTGTCCTCCTCTCATTTTTTGCAACCTAACTTTCTGATGGTTTTTACTTTCTTCAATTTTCATAAGTGTTTAAATTCTCATTCTTTTGTCTTTTTTACTGTCTTGTGATATCTTATTTCCATCCACATTTCTTTCGTGTTCATGATTGTTTATGGGGAAGAAAGTATCATAGTGGCTGTTGTTAAATTTGCCACTATATAACACTGAAATCTTCCTTTCTGTAAATGTTCACCACAAACAGTGAACAGAGGAAGAATAATTTCATCGTCATTTTTGTGATGAACCTGAATTGCCACATTGTACAATTCACTAATGGCAGCTAATTCAATATTATCACCATATGTCTCATCCCTACTCACATATCCTTGGTATTCCTGCACTGTACCAACTGGAATAGAAGAATGAAAATACTTCCAGTTATTGTATATGTATTGTACGGACTCTTCCCGAAGAGTTTGGTAATTTCTGTTGTTTTTGCACTAGAGTGACACAGCTCTGAACATACAGTTACCATCACCCATGTCTTTATTAAAGGAGTGAATTAATAAATTAATGTAATTGTTGAATAATTTTCAATAGATTCAGTAAGGGACGTCATGTTCAGTTTAAACTTTAGATGGTTTTGAGAACAGAACATGACGGAAAATTCCAATACCAAAAGGGATAAGATACTAAATGTTTCCCTTTAAAAATCTGCCTTCCTAACTTTGAGATAAATGAATAAGTAATTATAATTTTGTAAATAATAAAAACGAAATTAATAATTCATAATTAATGTTGACTTGAAGCGTCGTCTTCGTGAAAAGAAAAGTGATTTGACTTTAAGTATTTAGCAGACGATAACTTCTTTATCGTCTGTTCATAAGTGGGAAAAAGTAATACATCGGTTATTTCTGGATAATTTCGGTTTAAATGTCAAATACTTGTTTATAGATTTGTGAGTGTGTTTATGTGTGTGTGTTACAGAGAGAGACAGAAAGACAGACAAACAAACAGAAAGAGAGTGATAGACAGAGAGAAAGAGACAGAAAGAGATTGAAAGCATGCACGTGTTTATCTCTGAATGACAACTGTATGTATTAACATTACTATCCCACTCCCACTCCATATTTATCGCTTACACAACTCTGTCCTCCCCTTCCTGGATCCCCACGCAAACCTCAGTGGTCCCCTTACACTTTTGTAGACAAGCTAGCCATATAGTAAGACTCGACTATAACATTCTGTTGTCGGTCACTGCATGCCTGATAGATATAAAAGAATGAATAGGAAAATCATATATTTAACATCATAACCATAAAAATAAAAATAGTAGAGATAGAGAAAAAAATCAACAAAATAAAACCAAATAAAAGTTCTTAGAGATTATGTTTATGAAATGTAGGGATTGATATCAACAAAATGATATGAACAACATTAAATTAAAAATTAGAAGTTCAAAGATAGAAGTAAATAGAGAATAGGGTGTAAAAAGGAATAGGAGCAATATTATTTAGTATTGTAGATGGTGATAAATTGAAGTATGTAAGGAAAATATATAGAAGAATAATATCAATATGCATTCATTAAAATAGTGTTTGAAAATATTATTGTTATAATACAGTTAGATATATTAAAAAGAAATAGTACACATAAATGTCCTGTAAACATTGTTAGTATCTAAATAAGGTTGAAATTTGAATTATCATTACACTGAAGGCAGCCAAAATGACTATGTAAGTAGTTAAATACTTTTTCAGGGGTGTAAATAATTACAAAATATCTGAAAAAACAAAAATAAATCCTGTAACATTTAATTCATTTTGTTGTTTCTAGGTCAAACATGTGGCCTTATTTCATCCAAATACCAATCTTCATGAAAATTGGTCCAGTATAACAATTATACCTTTTGGCTAAATCACCAAACTTCACAGAACAAAAATATGATTGCTTCGAACCAAAGCACATGTAACACAAGGAATGTTCAAATTACGATATAGTAGAAGACTCTCTTTCCCAATATGTATATATCATCATCGTCATCGTTTAATGTCCACTTTCCATGCTGGCATGGGTTGGACAGTTTGACTGAGAACTAGCAAGTTGGGAGGCTGCACCAGGCTCCAATCTGATTTGGCAAGGTTTCTACAGCTGGATGCCTTTCCTAATGCTAACCATTCTGAGAATGTAGTGGGTGCATTTTACATGCCACTAGCATGGGAGCCAGTCAGGCAGCACTGGCATCAGCCATGCTTGAATGGTGCTTTGTATGTGCCACCTGTATGGGTGCCAATCAGGCGGCACTGGTATTGGCCATGCTCGAATGGTGCTTTTTACATGCCACCAGCATGGGTGCCAGTCAGGTGCACTGGCATCGGCCACACTCAAATGATGCTTTTATTGTCAGTAAATCATAAATCTGAAAAAGAATTACACTCTAAATTATAGAGCTGTAGAGTATATAGTTATGGCCAGTTTAAGTGATAAAATAGGTACCAGACTGAAATAATGATGTTGATATGAACTATTAAAACCCCTGAAGACCTACTTCAATATGGCAGCAATCCAATGACTGAAATCAGTTAGAGAGACAAACATGTGGTAATAGATATACGGAACCTTTTTATGCAGTATTTATCTTATAGACAGTAAATTCCCTGATATTAGAATAGTTTTCTTTTTTTTTCTTTCATTGATTTAAAATCATCAGTACCATCACTACTATTTCTTGTTTCTTTTCTATGTTTCAAGTTGTCTCATTAAATCTGTAATTTTAGGCTGCATAAAGTTTTTCGAATCAATATAAAGACTTTTGTACATCATCTCATTAGTTAGTGCCTATAATATAATGCCTTATTTCCATGCGACATTTCAGATGATGTTCCATATTAGGATCAGTTTATGTAAAATTATTTCATTTAGCCCATCTTTTGCAATTTTTTGCAATAATCACATTGTGTTTTGTCAAAATCAGACTAACTTTAAAATTATGGTGACCAAGTCAAATGTTCAATTCTTGCTCTACAAGTAATTTTTCAGTTACTTTGACAACTAAATCATCTAATCCTTCACTTCTTATTGAAGGGACGATATCAATTAAGTTTAGATTTTATTGTTGTTTCAACATTTTTTAACATTTAAGCAAAATGGCATTCTGGCATACACTTAAGATAGTATTTTTTAGGTAAGACATTTGATTTATAATATTGATTTGATTCAAAATTTCTTTCTACTTTTCATTGTGTAGCAAAGTTGTCTATAAGCAATCCTTTTTGAGTTTTATCTCCTATTCAAAATAAACCATTTCCCATTGTTTCTGTATGTTATTTTGTACGTATGATGTGTGATTTGAACTTGCAATGATACTGACTGATTTTTTTGTTCTTTTTCTACAGTTTCTTTATTTTATCTAATAGTTTCACAGTTTTTTGTCAGACCCTTTCCATTTAGATGTTGATTAAATGTTTTAATTTTCATTTTTAAAGAAATAAATTTTCTTGCTTGATTTTCAAGGAGAAAATCATAGAACTTAAGTACATGCTATTTTAGCACATGGTTTATCTCACAATCACAAAAGTGAAATGAAAAAAAAAAAAAAAATGGAAAGAAAATGAAAAATTCAAGAGAAAATTATAAAATGATAAAGTAGCTACTTAGGACTATCTAGTGATTTGAGGGATATTTAGCTTCAATTTCTAGATCAAACTACTATGTAAATGTTCCATCATCAGTTTGGGGCTTACAGTTCAAGTGGGAAAATATGTCTGTATGATATTTCTGTTGACTGATAGAAAATAGCAAATTAAATAAAGTAGAGCAGCTGTAATAATCGTATCAGGACAATTCCCCTAGACAACTACCCCTCTTGGTTAATTACCCCACTCTCCAATATATAAAGAAGTTTTAAATCATCATCTGTTATCCTCAGGGGGTTATTGTCCATGGGGAGTAAATGTCTTAGACTCATAATGATACAATTAGTATCTTAATTACAATCATTTCTCTAGAAACTTACATTTGAATTAAAGAAATTATCATTTTTAATAATAGTAGTAGTAGTAGTAGTAGTAGTAATGGTAGACAATAAGAAGAGCACGATGCAATTTGTAATACCCATGCATGCATGGAAGATGGATATTAAACGATGATGATGATGATGATGATGCTGATGATGTTTATTAAATGGTATCTGTATATATATAAAAGAGAGGATGTGTGTGTGTGCGTGAATGTAGTTTATGCTCGTCCAAAAATTAGCACGCATGTCGCTCCAATTTTAGGAGGTGATGTGTCATAACCTTATGTGCATTTTAGCGAAGTTTTTCTCTCAGAGGCACCCGCGTATAGCTGTAAAAATCGATAAACTTTTACCAATTTTGAAGTTTGTTGACATGGCAAAGTCAAATCTGTGTGTACGCGCGTGAAGGCAAGAGAGAGAGAGAGAGAAATTGTATGTTTGTGAGAGGGAGGGTGAAGGAGAGATACATTTTGTTTGCCAGCGTCTGAGTGGTAGGCAGCTAACAAGCAAAAAGAGAAAAACGCAGGAAACAACAAGCAAAAAGAAAAAATACCTTCTCTCTCTCTCCCTCCCTTATACACACATACCAGTTATCTCTCTTTCTTTCTTTCTTTCTTTCTTTCTTTCTCTCACACACACACCAACATTACACACAAAACACATGTTGCCAAAAAGAAATACACGCTTTCTTTTTATAGTGAGTATGCTAGACAGAAAGTGTGGTGCGTATGTGAAGTGTGTAATGTAATGAGTGTGTGTGTAATGTTGCTGTGTGTGTGAGACAGGGAGAGAGAGAGAGAAAGAAAGAGAGATAACTGGCATGTGTGTAAGGGAGGGAGAGAGATAGAGAGGGAGAGTGCGCTCTCTCTATCTCTTTCGCGTTCTTTACCAAAACTTTTTATGGAAACTGCCGAATTGATGTAAACAAACCCATGTGGTCTGATTTTCATGTTTCTAGGTATTGTACCGTAAATCGCCATTTCCAAAATATATTTATTTTAAATCATTTATCCGTATATATATGTAACGCAAGATGTGTGTATGTGTTTTGTTGATATACAGGCAACACACACACACACATACAAACATGTATGCGTACGAAAAATATGTATGCAATTGGTGTACATACGTGCGTGTGTCTATGTGTGTGTTACTCATATATATATATATATATATATATATATATATATATATATATATATATATATATATATATATATATAATCATAAATATACAGGGATTAGCATTGAGTTGCTTCTCCAACATACTGAAAATTTAGAAATAGCAGTCAAAGAACTACTGATTCTAAACTACAAATTTATCTCTAAATGGATGGCGATATTTATGGCACACATAAATGCCATAAATATCGCCATCCATTTAGAGAAAAATTTGTAGTTTAGAATCAGTAGTTCTTTGACTGCTATTTCTAAATTTTCAGTATGTTGGAGAAGCAACTCAATGCTAATCCCTGTATATTTATGATGATAAATGGTTTTACCGATAAAGGTTTTTTCATACTGAACTACTTGGCAAAATTGTTAATTATTAATTCTATTATTAATTGACGATTCCCTGCCCTTATTCTTGTATATTTTATATTTGATACCTCTAAGTTAGGTGGCTAAACCGTAATCCCTTCACATGGGACTTTTTTCATACGGGACTATTTTGTGACGCACATGGAATAGATTTCTTTGAGATGGGATGCCTGAACTCACTAACCGATGAATTCGTAAGTGCCTTTCTTATCGTTGATTTTTGGTGTCGCATGGCCAAAAATTACCGTGAATTTTTTTAGAGACACTTTCAAATTTATCAGAATATCGGACTGAGGATTGGAATAGGGATTTTTCAATACTCTTAACCATGAAACGATCGTATCCGATTAACTAAAGACTTGTTTTGTTTATACTTTCCCCTCCGGTTTTTTGTTCTATGTGTGCCATAAATATCGCCATCCATTTAGAGAAAAAATTGTAGTTTAGAATCAGTAGTTCTTTGACTGCTATTTCTAAAATTTTCAGTATGTTGGAGAAGCAACTCAATGCTAATCCCTGTATATTTATGATGATAAATGGTTTTACCGATAAAGGTTTTTTCATACTGAACTACTTGGCAAAATTGTTAATTATTAATTCTATTATTAATTGACGATTCCCTGCCCTTATTCTTGTATATTTTATATTTGATACCTCTAAGTTAGGTGGCTAAACCGTAATCCCTTCACACGGGACTTTTTTCATACGGGACTATTTTTTTTTCATACGAGACTATTTTGTGACGCACATGGAATAGATTTCTTTGAGATGGGATGCCTGAACTCACTAACCGATGAATTCGTAAGTGCCTTTCTTATCGTTGATTTTTGGTGTCGCATGGCCAAAAATTACCGTGAATTATTTTAGAGACACTTTCAAATTTATCAAAATATCGGACTGAGGATTGGAATAGGGATTTTTCATTCTCTTAACCATGAAACTATCGTATCCGATTAACTAAAGACTTGTTTTGTTTATGCTTTCCCCTCCGGTTTTTTGTTCTATGTGTGCCATAAATATCGCCATCCATTTAGAGAAAAATTTGTAGTTTAGAATCAGTAGTTCTTTGACTGCTATTTCTAAATTTTCGGTATGTTGGAGAAGCAACTCAATGCTAATCCCTGTATATTTATGATGATAAATGGTTTTACCGATAAAGGTTTTTTCATACTGAACTACTTGGCAAAATTGTTAATTATTAATTCTATTATTAATTGACGATTCCCTGCCCTTATTCTTGTATGTATATATATATATATATATATATATATATATATATATATTTATATAGATAGGATGATAAATTGAATATTAATTCAATTTAAAACCAAGTGGCCTAGCATATAAAAAATTTGAAAATTCAGAAAAAATTGTATTACACGTGTATAAGGGATGACCACTAGGTGGACATCCAATATGCTAGAAAGAGGTCATCAATGACCCAACCACAAAGAAAAATAATGTTCTCCAGAAAAATTTTGCAAAACGTCAGAACAGGACAAAATGAGAAATATACAGAATAAAGAATTATCTATGGACTGCTGCAGTTTCGAACATTAACGTTTTACTTACATAACATCCGTGTTCTCATATATATATGGGAGAATATACAAATAATAACAACAGACGAGGACAGGTGGTGTAAATAACAAAAGTATATATTAGTATGACGCTCGGGAATACGGAAAGTCTTTGACGTTTCGAGCTACGCTCTTCAACAGAAAGAATACGGAGACAAGGAGAAAAAAACGGAGAAAAAAAATTGAATAGTGTTCAGTCAACGGTCAATCATATATATATATATATATATATATATATATATATATATATATATATATATATATACTTAAGACTTTATTGTGATCTGAACAGAACTGCTTCTGACACAGAGAATCGGGAGCCCTTTTGGTCATTCTATTTTCCTTGCTGGAAGGGTTCCTAACCCATGGGCAAAGAGGGGTTAGATGATGGCGGTGGTGTTTTCAAAGGGATGGCATGTGTAACCTGATCACCTCTGTCGATCAAACTCCCAACCCATGCGCTCCAGTTGCAACACTGATTCTTCCCAAATTTGACGTCATGTTACTTAGTTTGGTTTGAAATAAAGAACTTGATTAGCTTAATAATCCCAACTTAATCCCGGGCAAAGCCAGGCTATACTGCTAGTGAACAATATTTCAACAGATTGTCTGTCTTCTTTGGGTTCAAAATGTGAAATGAAAATAACCACAGGAACACAAATTCAAAATATAAAAAAATATATTTTGAATTTCTGTGTTTCTGTGGTTATTTTCATTTCACATTTTGAACCCAAAGAAGACAGACAATCTGTTGAAATATTGTTCAAACCATTAAATAAACAATCTATAGCAAATTGCATCATGCTCTTCTTACAGTCTATTTACCTTCGTGTAGAGTTATGTCAATCTTTATAAATTACCGAAATCATAATAGTAGTAGTAGTACTAATAGAAGTAGTAGTAATAATAATCTTTTCTACTAAAGGCACAAGACCTGAATTTTGGGGGAGGGGACTAGTCGATTACATTGACCCCAGTGTTGCACTGGTTATTAATTTATCGATCCCAAAAGAGTGAAAGGCAAAGTCGACCTTGGAGGAATTTGAATCCAGAACCTAGCGATGGGAGAAATATTGTTAAGCATTTGGCCTGGTGTGCTAACGATTCTGCTAGCTTGCTGCCTTAATAATAATAATCCTTTATACTGTAGGCACAAGACCTGAAATTTGGAGGAAGGGATTATGTCAATTACATCAGCCCCAGTACTTATTTAATTGACCCCAAAAGAATGAAAGGCAAAATCAAACTCAGCGGAATTTAAACTCAGAATGTAGTGACAGACAAAATACTGCTAAGCATTTTACCCGGCCTGCTAACGATTCTGCCAGCTTGCTGACTTAATAATAATAATAATAATAATAATAATAATAATAATAATAATAATAATAATAATAATGATGATGATGATGATGATGATGATGATAATAATAATAGGCTTACCATCCCTACAGAAAGTGCAAAAATTTGTGTTAACTGGAACGACTCATGTACTGAGAAGAGCATTATCGCTGTGAAAACAACATTCATTAATTTTTTTTTTTTTCTCTTAAATACATGTTTTACCTGTGAATTTGTGTGTGTAAACTGGGAATGCATACAACGAGTTTCTCTGCCCTAGGTGTACGGAAAACACTCAGCGAGAAATGGAAGAAAATTTGAAGAAAGAAGAAAAAAAACCAACATAATAATAATAATAATCCTTTCTGTTATTGGCACAATTTTGGGGGAGGGAACTACTTGATTACATCAACCCCTGTGTTTCACTGGTACTTAATTTATGAACCCCGAAAGGATGAAAGGTAAAGTCAACCTTGTTTCCTCTTTTTTGTGCTGCTCTACCTAGTTTCAATTTCTCATGGTTTGGAACATCAAAGGTGTCATAGAACACTTCCATGGGTATCTCTTTTCTTTTTTTCCATATATCTATTTTTTAGCTGGTTTAAATGTCTTTTGTGTTCCCACTTTTCACTTTTTATCATATATGTCATTTTGCCTATTCTTTTTGTTACTACTCCGTCTTCCCAACCTTGTCTTCCATTTTTATATATTTTGAAAAACACCTTGTCACTGACATTAAAATGCTTTGTTGTATATTTATTTTTCTTACTTGTAACAGCTTGTTGAAAATTGACTTTATTTTTTGAGTAAACATTAGTTTCACTGGCAACTTGCCTGAAAAGTGTTTGGGTTTGGTGTTATCCTATAAACCTTCAAGAATTGTGTCAATGCTGTGTCACTGACTAGCTTGTTTTTTGATTTCTTTAATGCTCTTTTAAATGTATCCACAAACCTTCCCACTTGTCTGTTTGATCTTGGGTGAATTGGCAGAGTAGTGATATGCTCAATTGAGTGCATCTTGCAAACAATCTTAAATTCATTCACCGTAAATTGTGTACTATTACTGGAGACTATGGTATCCGGGGTACCGTTCCTAGCAAAAAGTTTGTGTAGAAATTCCACTGTTACCATGGCATTTCATGGAATCTATTTTCTGTACATTTTTAGTGTTAATTGTACCTGTGCACAAGAACTATTTTTACAGTTAACTTCCTCTGATATTGCTGCACCTCTTATGTGTCCATAGCTGACAGTGGGTACACCTCAGGGAGTTTCTATCTATGCCTTTTCCAGGGCCATCTACCTACAAGGATTTGTGATTTGTCTGCCTTCCTACTTACTAAGACTTTGGTTTTTGCCAGGTTAACTCTAAGGCCCTTCGATTCTAAACTTTGATTCCACACCTGAAACTTCTCTAGTTCTGGTAGTGATTCAGCTCTAAGGGAAAAGTCATCAGCATAGAGGAGCTCCCAGGGGCAGCCTGTCTTAAATTCTTCGGTTATTGCCTGGAGAACTATGATGAACAAAAGGGGGCTGAGGACTGACCCTTGGTGAACCCCTACTTGTACCCTGAATTCTTTGCTGTATTCATTGCTAACCTTCACTTTATGAACAGCAGCCTTGTACATGGCTTGTACAACTCTCATCAACCACTCATCTATCCCTAGTTTCTGCATTGACTACCAGATAAGGGGACCCTGTCAAAGGCTTTCTCCAAGTCAACAAAAGCCAAGTACAGAGGTTTATCTTTGGCTATGTATTTCCCTTGCAGCTACCTGACTAGAAATATAGCATCAGTGGTACTTCTCCCAGGCAAAAACCAAACTGCATCTCACTCTCTCCCTAATTAATTGGGCTATGGTCCTTTCCATGATTTTCACTACCTGATCCAATAATTTGATATCTCTATAATTATTTCTATCTAAGGTGTCACCTTTACCTTTGTAGCAGTTTACTATGGTGCTGCTACACTACTCATTGGGTATGACTCCTTCGTGTACCACCCACCTAACTATATGGGCGACTAGACCATAACCTACACCGCAAAATATTTAAAGCATATAGCGGTGATTCCTGATTGGCTTTCCCTGTCTTCATATCCTTAATTGCTTTATCTACCAAGGTACTGTTGATTTGAATAGCTGGTCCTTCAGTTGAGTCTACATTTAGCAGACTCTCCTTCTATTCATTCTCTTCATTTAGCAACCTTTCATAGTGGCGTCTCCAAGTCTCTTTGCAGAATCATAAAATGCAAGTGAACAATCATTCATGTGGACACATCTTTCTCCTATTATATTGCAATTTTTTCTCACACACAGTTTTGTGATTTGAAACACTTTAAGTCTCTGGTCCTCGTGTCACAGAACATTAGCAAACTTCTTTTTTACTTCCCCTCTGGCTAAGTATACTTGTCTCCTAGATTCCTGTCTGGCCATCTGATACAGTTTCCTGCTACCACCACACTTCCAGTCCTTCCAGGCCTGTTTCTTTTCTCTAATGGCCCTGTCAACTACATTGTTCCACCATCATGTCACCCTAGGTTGAGAGGAGTCTTTGCACCAGCCACAGATCTGGTCAGTAGCCCTCAACAGGTTGTCCTGTAGGAAACTCCAGTTGTCCTCCATGTTATATGTCACTATATCCTCTTTTTCATTAAATGTTTCAAGTAATACATCTCTAAATCTCCGTCCATTCAGAGGATCCTTAAACTTCCAGACCTTTCTTTTTCACACTGGTTGTCTTGTGGGCAGCCATTTAGCTCTGGTACTGAAGTCGCTAACAACTAACCTGGGGGTTGCATTCCTCACCTGGAAAAGTTTTGGCATTTATAAGCAGCCATCATTCCTGTTTACTGGCAAGAATGTAGTCAATCTGACTTGTGTGCCCACCAGACTGGTAGGTGAACAGGTGACTGGTGGATTTCCTCAAGTTAGTTTGCAGATCATAAGGTCATTTGTATCACAGAACTCCAGCAGCCTAGTTTCCTCTTTGTTGTGGGAACCAAATCTGTTGCCCCCATGCACACCATTCGTCAACAAGAGGGTCTCATAAAATTGGCCTGTCTTTACATCAGGTAGACCTGGCTGAGGGGCATAGGCCAAGATAATGGTTGCTGTTTCCTGTTGCAGCACTGGTCTAAGCTTAAGTATTTTATCACAAACTCTGACTGCCTTGATTACCTTATCAACCCATTTTTCCGCAAGGAGTATGCTCATGCCCCCAACCCCATCATTGTTTCTAACCCAGAAAATCTTATACTTGTGCTTTTTGCCTGTGAGGAACCTATCAGAACCTCCTCTCCACCTTCTTGGATGAAGCACAAATCTACATGCCTCTTTTCAAGCATCACAAGAATCTCACCAGACCTACTTTTCAATGTGGTCACATTAAGTGTGCCAACTCTGAGGATGTGGAAGGTGTGGGCTGAGGAGACACAGGGCTGAGGGACAGCATTTTGCATCTGAAAAGAAAGCTTGCTTTTACATTTGGCAGACATCATATAAGTACAAATAGGGTTCAACCTGCATACATTTCACTGTCATTTTATTTGCGTCACATTTGCTGTGTTTACCAGGAGACAGTCACTAGACAGGGATAGAAGTGGGAGAGAGCATTCTGTATAGGTAACCGTTAAAGGTGCTAGGAGAATGACTTCCAGTAGAGGTTAGAGGAGAAAGACTTCTGGTACAGGTGGTGGGGTGGGTTAGGAGTGTGCACCATGAATGATGAAACATCAAGGATGCCCCATTCCCTAGCTAAAGGCAATGTGAAATACCCACAAACAAAACAAAAGCTACTAATTAACATTCAACATGAGTAAGCAAGCAAAAATATAGTGGGTAATAGAACAGACAGTAGAGGAAACAATAGGACCTCTGGATAAGATAGTAAGTAACAAAACAAATGAAGAGATGAAGTTGATCAGATTTAGAGCTATAGTAGAGTAAATAGAACTGAACATTTGGATTTAGATGAAGCTTTATAGATAAATAGACAAACAAATAATACTAATAACATCATGGGCACTATAAAGTGAAACAGAATTGAACATTTCACGGTGGTGCATCAGCATGGCCGCAGCTCTGAGCTGAAACTTTGAAATGAAATGAAATTAGGATTTCTTAACTTTACTATAACGTACAGCATGGAATAAACAAATCTTTATAGGTAAATATATAAATAAATGAATAATGATAATAATAATATGAGTGCTATAAAGTAAGCTAGGTTGAACAAACAAGAGTTACTTATCGTCTGTAGTGATGTTTGCAGATGTTTGTCATTTGCAGATCATCCATATACAAGAAATGGTTGGTTGATTTACCATACCAGTTGTATCCACATCCAGTTCTGTTTAGTATATCAGTTAAAGGTGTCAGTGCCAAGCAGAAAAGGAGTGGAGAGAGCGAGTCTCTTTGGGATATTCCTCTTCTAATGGGGATGGCTTTAGTTTTTATGAGACCCTCTTTTGTCTGGAGCTGCAGCACTGTTTGCCATTTATTCATGCAATGTTTTATATATTTTATTATTAGTGCTACCTTGTTCATGGCTAGTGTTTCCAGGATCCATGCATAAAGAATATTGTCAAAAGCCTTTCAATAATCGATCCAAGCTATGCTTAGACACCTCTTTTCCTTTCAGCTGTCTTCAGTTATTGTTTTATTGATCAATAACTGATCTTTACAGTCATATGAGCCCTTGTAGCATCCCTTCTGCTCTTTGGAAACAAGCTGTTTTCTTCCAGATGTTTGCTCATTCTCTTCGATATTGCAGTTAAGGCTTTGTAAATTGTAGGGAGACATGTTATGGGTCGAGCTTCGTGGGTTTGCCATTCCAGTGGATTTGGGAATTAGGATAGTTTTCCCTTCTGTGAACCATTCAAGTATTGTCTCTGGCTCTTCTAGCATCTTGTTGAATTTCTCAGCCAGCGTCTTATTGGTGCTGCATTGATCTCTTTTTTTTCTTTTTTTGTCAAGTTCTTGGTAGAATTCGTTTTGGATTTTGGATTGGAGTTGAACTGTTTTTTTTCTAAAAGTCACTGGCATTTCTCATTCTGACAAATTCTTTGTGCTTTGGTGAAGATATTTTGCTTTAGCTGTTCTTTTACCTCAGGTATACCTTGTTCTGCAATTTTATATATCTAGTATTTTTCTTTTTTTCTCGTTGCTTAGTAGCAGGGCCGGATTTATAGGGGTGGGGGATAGAGGGGCAGTTGTCCTGGGCATCTAGATATTGGGTGGGTGGGGGGCTGCTATAAAAAATATGCAGCACTCAATACAGGAAGCCTCCCCACCTCCCAACAATCAAGCAGGAAGAGGCTCTCTTTCAATAGACAAAGGTATCTTGACTTCTTAAAAAATGTAATGGATTCTCTCTTATGATAAATGAAAATAAATTTTGCCACTTTAGAGACACCAAATAACTCTGTTGTGCAAGAGTACAACACCTGCTGGCAAGAATGAACTGGACCACAACATATAAATAGTAGTTTGTGCTAGTTCCACAGTTCATACATTGATAGTTCAAAGTTAGAGTTCAAAGTTTACAGTTCAAGTTAGCGTGTGGTTACTGCCATTTGTTTCGATTATATTGTTATTACACTGTTGCAGTGTATTCATTTATCCATAAAGATATAACATCAGGCAATGAGGATCGTTTAAAACTCACATTGGTTATTTGACAATTTCTGTTTCATGGAAAACCTATTAGCTGCAGTAATACAGCTTCAAGAGAAGCAACAGGAACAACTATAGGAGTTGCAAAAACATATTACAATAACAAAAATAATTAATTGAGTTACAGTCAGTGAAGTTTGAAAATCCAGTAAGCTTGTTTACGTCAGGTGATGTGGCTAATGCAATTTCTGAATTTCTGAATAATCCGGAGGAGGGTATTACGTTTCCTGCGTATTATAGAAGATATGAGGAAATTTTTAACTAGTGCAAGTTATGGTTGGAGGAGCAGAGAGTAAGGCTTTTACTATGCAAGGTAGCTCCTGCTGAACATGAATGTTACTGTAACTTCATTCTGCCCAAAAAGTCAATAAGATTGGTTTCCAAGAAAGCGTGGAACTGCTTTTAAAACATTTTGTGATAGAAGTTCATTATTCAACACCAGAATGGAGTATTGGAACTTAACAAAAAATGAGGAGGAGGATTTTATCACCTACACTGGAGTAGTCAACTATATGTGCAAACATTTCAAACTCCAGGATCTCACTCAGAATATGTTCAAATCACTTATCTTCATGCAATGGCTTATAGCACCTGAAGATAGAGAAATTGGGCAAGGATTCTCTTGAAAATGGAGCTAGTGAACCAGGATTTATCTCTACAGACTACTGCAGAAGAATGTCAGACTATGGTAAATCTTAAACATGATGTGAAAAAAATACAAGATAAAGACTCTGCAAAAATTGAAATGTTTTCGTCCCAGGAAGCACAACCAAAAAAAGTGTCAGGACTCAATCTGTGTTATGGTTCTGGAGGCCTACACTCCAAAAAGGATTGTCCATTTAAAAACAAAACGTGTTATGGTTGTCAGAAGCTGGAACAGGAGTTCTCATTGTAAAACAAGACTAAGAGGTTCAAGCACAAAAGTTCTAAGGTGTTTTCAGTATAGAATGATTGCAACAGAAAAACAAGATTATGTGAATACCAAATTACAGTTAGACACAGGTAGTGGCATCTCAATTATAAATGCAGATACTTGGAAAAAAATTGGTAAACCAAGATTACATAAAACAGCAAAAATAGCATGTGGTGTAATGGACGATAAATTACATTTCATAGGTAAAACATGTACTGCCATCACATTTCGAGGAGAGACACCTGAAGCAAAATTATTTGTCGTGGATAATACAATCAATCTGTTTGGCACAGATTGGTTAGAACTATTCGATTTATGGCACCTCGCCATAAATCTTTACTGCAATAACATAAATGGTTGTCCCAGTAAAAACAAGTCTTCGGAAGAACTAAAGAAAAAATTTTAAAAAATTTTCCCGCAAGTGTTATTAGAGGATTTAGATCTATGTAGAAAGACAGAAGCCTATTTCCAAGTAAGTGAAAATGCTGTATCTGTATTTAAAGCAAACAGAAAAGTACCATTCATGGCAAGTGAATGAAAAGTTGGACAGACTTGAAAAGAATAGAGTCATCAAAAAGTGGTTTACTCAAAGTGGAAGGCACCCATGGTATGTATTAAAAAAAAAAAAATAACAAGATTAGGCTGTGTACCGATTGCATAACCAGTTAACTCATAAGTACTCTTGGATCGTAGCGTGACATGCTGTGCTTGAGGAGACTTATTCAGTCAAGTACATCAACATCAAATCAAATCACAATCAAATGAAAGTTGTAGTTGTGGTCCCCATGCTGGTGGCATGTAAAAAGCACCATCCGAACGTGGTCAATGCCAGCCCCCTTGCCCCAAATGGCTTCTGTGCTGGTGGCACATAAAAAGCACCATCCAAACGTAGCTGATGTCAGCACCACCTTGACTGGCCCCTGTGCTGGTGGCACGTAAAAAGCACCCACTACACTCTTGGAGTGGTTGGCGTTAGGAAGGGTATCCAGCTGTAGAAACATTGCCAGATCAGACTGGAGTCTGGTACAGCCTCCTGGCTTTCCAGACCCCAGTCAAACCGTTCAACCCATGCCAGTATGGAAAATGGACATTAACTAATGATGATGATGATTGAATGACTGCTTAAAAACACTACCATCCACTCTCAACTGCAGAGGATATTTTTTCAAAGTTAAATGGTGGAAAAAATTTTTCCAAATTAGATCTGTCTGAAGCCTATTTAAAGATAAAAGTAAATGACATATGCTCTAAGTATTTGACAATAAATAAACACAGAGTATTGTACAGACACACAATTACCTTTTGGATTAAAAGTGGCGCCAGCAATATTCCAGCAAATCATGGATACTATGTTATCTGATTGTGAATTTGCAATCCCATATTTTGACGATATTTTGATCAAGCGTAATTCTCGTGAGCAGCATGTAGAACACATAAAAACTATATTTAAGAAAATTTGAGTGAAGAAAAATGCAAATTCTTTCTACTCCAAGTTAAGTACTTAGGGCAAATAATTGATAAAAGTGATAGATGTCCTGACCTGTCGAGGACAGATGCAATAAGGAATATGCCTGTGCTGAAAAATATTCCAGCTTCACAAATATTTCTTGGACTGGCAAACTACTACCTAAACTACATTCCTAAGAGCTTCATTGAATGACTTATTAAAAAAAAGAGTAAAGTGGAATTGGTCCACTAAATGCTAGAACACTTTAAAGAAATAAAAAAATTCTTATCTCAGACCTGTTGGTAGCACATTATGATCCTGAAATGGACATCATTGTAGCATCTGATGCTTCTGAGCACAGATTAGGTGCAGTTCTACTTCATAAATAAGAAGACAAAAGTATAAAACCAGCGGCTCGTGTTTCATGTGTGCTAATAGTGGAAGAAGGATATAGTCATATTGAAAAGGAGGCTCTAGCAATTATTTTTGCAGTTAAAAAATTTCACAGGTTTCTGCATGGCAGAAGTTTTTTATTGTAAACAGACCATAGACCTTTGCTGTTGATTTATGAGTCTAAAAAAGGGGTTACTGCCTCATACTGTGAACTGCCTGCAGTATAGGAGTGTAATAATATTAAATTATAATTTTTAAATGCAATACATTCCATCAAAATAAATTGGTCATGTGGACTGCCTTTTGAGATTAATTCCAAAAAATATGGAACCATTAGAAGAGACTGTTATAGCCGCACTGCAGGCAAAAAGTGAAATTAAAAGTGTTATGATGAATGTTCTCCAAGAAATATCAGTGATGGCACAAGATATAAGAATGAAAGCTGTAGGTGATGAGAATATTATGAAAATAAAAGAAACTTTAGAAAAATACACAGAATAAAAATTCAGATGCCAGTAATTTTAGTTTGCAATGATATTCTAATGTATGCCCAAAGAGTGGTTCCAACTACATTACAAAAGGGCGTATTCCACAGTGAACATCCAGGAATGGCAAGGATGAAGGCACAAATGAGGAGTTATGTCTATTGGCCATCTGTGGACCGAGATATTGAAAATTTGACGAGAATGTACTGAGATTGTGCACTTGCAGCCAAAGCCCCACTGGTAAAGTATCAATTGTGGTCAGAGATGGAGAACCCATGGTCTAGGTTACATATTGACTATGCTGGACTGGTAAATGGTGCTAACAACCAAATCGTAGAAGATAGCTGTATTAAGTGACTGGAGGTTTGCAGGTGCTATAGACCAACCTCTAAGACAACAATAAAGTTCTTATACAAATTGTTCAAGAACTTCTGTAAAAGGCATGTGATGAAGCATAATTTCACTCCACCCTATCACCCAAGGTCAATCGAGCAGGTAGAAAGATTTGTGGACACCTTTAAATGAGCAATTAGAAGAGCGAGGAATGAATTAAGTAACGACGAAGCACTGAAAATTTTTCAAAGAATATATAGAGTGACTCCCAATCCAAGTACAAATTCAGGTAAGTCTCCTGCAGAATTGATGTTCACAAGAAGAATATAATCCATATTTGATAAGCTGTTACCAGAGAAAAAAAGATATAAAGGAAATATGCAAGAGCTAACAAAATACATTGAGGAAGATGATAAAGTGCATTTCAAAACCTATAAAAACAGTAAAGAAGGCTGGGAAGATGGTTTTGTTACCAGACAAAATTGGAAGTAATGATGTATCTAATTAAAGGGTCACATGGTGAACATAAGAGACATATAAATCAACTAAGGAAGAATCATACCCAAGATCAGGAAGAAATTCTCATGGAAGTATTCTGTGAAATATTCAATATACTGGTACCAAGAAAAAGAAGGTAGACCGAACACTGTGTGATAATGCCCAAGTGAAAGAGATACTAAAAAAAAAGTAATATATATAAATAAAAAATGTCTTTATTCCTTTGGAACATAAAATCTTAAAAGGGGAGATGTTGTGCAAGAGTACAATGCCGCCTGGCAAGAATGGACTGGACCACTACATATAAAGAGTAGCAGTCTCAGTAACTGAGGTAGTTGATGCTGGTTCCACAGTTCGTGTATTGATAGTTCAAAGTTGGAATTCAAAGTTTACAGTTCAAGTTAGTGTGTTGATTGTTGGTTCTTAAAAGATTGTTGTTACATTCTGTGTGGTTACTCCCGTTTGTTTCAATTATATTGTTATTACACTATTGCAGTGTATTCATTTATTCATAAGGATATAACAAATTCAATTAAAATCTCAGTCCGAAAGCACTTACAATTTCCGAGGGAATTGTAGCTGCTTTTGGGACAACACAGAAAAGCGAAATAACAGAGCACTCCTGAAAATCTATGTATGTATCTGTGAGTATTGTGTGTTCGTGTGTGTGTAAGTATGAATGTATATAAAGAGATTGATGGAAAAATGCTATTGTCTCCAGGCCAAATTCCTTCATTAAACGCATGACTGAGCTTGACTTTGGCTTGATCAATAGCTGTTAAAGACACACACACACATACACACACACACACATTTCAACTTCTAAACTTATTTCAGTGAAGCATTGAAAGCTGGTCTTATTTTATGAAGCAAGTAAGTAAAAAAAACTTTTGATTTTAGTTTTAATTATTAAATTACATCTCTCAACAGCTAATAGCAATCTTTTTGGGCTTTAGAATTATCTATACTATAAATTGCAGTGTTCTTGATTGCTTGATTGATTGATTGATTGAGTGTCGGCAGATTCACTCGAGAACGGTGCAGTAGAATCACATGAAATTCAGCACAGAGTGGCAGCATGGTCCGCTCATGTTCAGGAGATTTTTATTGCCCTCCATGGTTACCGAGATAATCGATTATTACTTTTTAAGATAGGAATATCCCATTCAAAGTGGGGAGGGGCGATTTTGTTGCCTTTCCCATGCACAAAATTTTACGAAAAACCAGCACAATAAAGATAATTTTTTTCCAAGTAATGTGGCTGGGTTTGTTTTTCGAAAATTTTAATCAGAGGCACAGAAAAAAATAATTTCAATTTTTTGTGCATTAAAAAAAAAAAAAAGCGATAGCTTACGCTCTTTCTAATTACTATGTTTTTTTTAACTTCAGTTACAAATGTCTTCAAACGTCGACATTCAAACAGCTTTTCCATATTGAGACAAACGGACTCTGCACAATTGTATTCATCCTGGAACGCGTTTTCAATAATTGAAATTCACAATTCTAATCAGTGTACATGAACGTCCAACCTATGATTGATCTTGAACAGTTTCGATTAACATTCTTGTGTCGCCAATACAACAACCGCGCTACCATATATTTTTCTTTTAAGGCGAGATTATACCACAAATAAAGTTCCATGACTACATGCGGCTATGGGTACACACGTGAAGTTAGTTTTACAATATCGACCCGCAAAATCCTTAGCATCGTATTGCTTTTAGGTTGTTCTTACTTTTTTTTTGTTGTTGGGATTTTTGTTTTTTTTATTTTTTAGTTCTTTTTATTATTCAAAATGTACATAGGAAATAGCCTTTAACCAAATTCACCACACTGCCCAAGTGAAACTGGGAAAAACAGCTAGTTGCATATATATTCAAATGTTTCATTAAATCAAACCTTTTTTCTTTCTTATTTTTAATATATTTTTCGTCATTCTTGCAAACACTTGGAATTACTATATGGAAGTGGGGCAAAATTAGTAACAGGGTCAAAATGAATGATTTCTGATTTCCTGTTACATTTTCCCTAATTTTGTACCATTGCATCGTCTTTGGGAGAAAAATTTGGTCAGTATAGGTTACATAGTTGGGAGTAAAAATTGGTCAGTATAGTTTACATCAGGGATTCTCAACTGAGGTCCATATAAAATTTCTCGAGGTCCACAAATGAAATGCAGTAAATTGGAGGTCCACAATAATTTTTCAGAGGCCATGAAATATTGGGCTTTAGACCAATAGTTTCTAATGTGGACCCTGTACAATGGTGCATTGAGACTAAGAAACGTATTTAAAAAACACCGTCTTTACTAATTTATTTACTACTTTCTTTTCAAAATAAGAATAAAGAAAAAATAATATAAAAAACAAAACATATCTATGACATTCTTGTGTCAATTATCTCTTTCCCTCTCTCTCTCTCTCTTTCTCTCTCTCCCCTGTATGTATACACACACACACACATACATACATATATATATATATATATATATATATATATATATATATATATATATATATATATATATATATATATATCAGGGGCGTGCACTCTCAGACATGCAAGATATGCGCTGCATGGCCTGCAATTTTTTATCCATATCATCGGAAAATTAGATAAAATAGTTACTTTTGTTTCAAAGAAACTCCGTCCAGGTGTTTTCAAAATATTCTGCCTCCCCTTCCTCCTCTCTCACTGACTCGTACGTCTGCTTTGAGAAGAGCACGTGACATCCCCTCTCTGTCTCTTTGTTAGTGTAGAATTGTTGCTAACCTCGTTCCACTTTCTGACCCGAACAAAAGCAAACCCATAATTCCTGAGTTAGCCAACTGAAATGTCGGAATAACCTGGCGGTAAGTTTGAATTTTTTTTTTATTCAAAACATCTGTTTGCACTATTATATTTTTGGAGTGTTTTGAAAACAAAAAATATTATCTATATTATATTTCTTATTTCAGAAGTAGCTAATTAATCTTAAATTAATTTGACTAATGTTATTTTTCGGTATGTTGAAATTGACTCAGATGCAATTTACTCAGACGCTTACACGTGTGTTTTTATATAAAAGTAACCTTTTTCAAAATGAGTGTTATAAACGATATTTTGAGAAATAGTTTTTCGAAAAGAGACTTCATTGGAAAACAATTAATTATAAACGGTGGGAGACCAACACCGAATTTACCTAATTTGCGAAGCTACAACAAAAAATTCCCGAGACAATTTCAGGTTAATTTGTATGAAAAGAGAAAAATGGTTAACTGGAAGTGCTACACTTAATAAATTATTCTCTTGGCCTTGTTTACTTTTTTGCTTAGAAAAGAATGTTTAGAATGATAAAGGTTATGATGATTTAAATAATTTACATATGGCTATGCTAAAGCATGAGCGTTCTCAAAGGCATATAAAATCTTTGATAGATCTTAAAATATCCGTGATCTTGTTGAAGCTATGCCAGAACTCTTCAATCTGTGCAAGTTGATTTTGACAATTCCGTCTACCACTGCTTCTGTAGAGCGATCCTTTTCTGTATTAAGTAGAGTCGAAACATACCAAAGAAATGCGACAGGAGAAAGAAGACTGTCTGGGTTAGCACTAATGTCAATTGAAAAAGATTTATTATAACAATTGATGAAAAGAGAAGATTTCTATGAAAATATGATAGATATATTTGCCCAGAAAGATCGAAGAATTGAATTAATTTATAAATGAGGTAAATAACATTTTAGAACATAAAAAAAAAACTTAATATATTCAGTATTGTTTCGTAGGAGAAATGGTTCGACTTCTTCGTCACACCTAACCTACATAGGTTTTCCTTTCTGTGGTGCTGGGTGTAGTCTATTTACGGCCATAAATAAGTGTCTTGTTTCAATCTCAGAAATGTTGACTTCTGCCACGACAGTTTTTTTTTTGGGGGGGGGGGGCTTTTTACAATGGAAGATTTATAACAATTAAAAAATACGCTATGTGACAAGATTTGGGAAATAGGGTGGATGTAAAATGTGGATGTGAAGCAACTGTGACAGCAAGAGCAAGACTTGACTGGGTGAAGTTCAGGGAATGTGGAGCGTTGTTATATGGGAAAAGGTTTTCATTAAAGATGAAAGGAAGAGTATTTAAGAGTTGTGTGAGAGCTGCAATACTGTATGGGAGTGAGACATGGTGTCTGAGGGAGAGAGAGATGGTAATTTTAGGAAGGACTGAGAGAGAGCAATGGGGAGAGAAATGTGTAGGGTGAAGCTGTTTGATAAGAGGAGAACTGAGGATTTGATGGGAATGTTAGGGTTGGAGGAATCAGTGGAATGGTTGGCAAGGGTGAATGGAGTGAGGTGATATAGGCATCTGTTGGGGAGGGGTGAAGAGCATGTTCTTAGGAGGGTGATTTTGTTTGAGGTAAATGGAGTGCAAAAGAGGTAGACCGAGGAAAAGGTGGAGGGGACAGTAGGAAGAGGTGATTGGGAGAGTTGGTTTGAAAAAGGATGACACCCAAAACCAGGTGAGATGGTATGAGGGCATTGCTATGGCACTGAGGTAGATCCAGCCACCTTTGTTAATGGGGACAAAACCCAGATTTAAAACACTTGATGATGATGATGATGAAGAGACATACATACATACATATACTGTTATTACGTTGGGTACCACTGACCAGCTGGTCATAAAATTCCCTTAGGAATTCCCTGGAAATATGAAAGAAATAATACTGAGAAAAAGCAACACAGCAGCAACAAAATTATAAGAATACACACATAGTTCTTTCAAAAGTGTCCCAATCACACTTACTGGCCACAGCAGTTGGCTAAGGGCTTAATTACACACACACATACACATGCACGTGCACGTGCACACACATGGCACTGCTCTCAAAGAACCTGGTTCACTGCTTCACAGAGAATATTTATTGAAGACCATAATACTACAAACATACTTATATATACACGTATGTGTGTGTGTGTATGTATGTATATGTGTATGTTTTTGTATGCACGTTTGCATACATTTATCAATTTGTCCGTTTGTCTAGCTATCTATATACACACATACATGTGTGTATATGTATATGTACATATGTGAGGTTATAAGCATATATATATATATATATATATATATATATATATATATATATATATATATATATATATATATATATCAGTGGTGTGCGGTGACTTCCGGGGTTTGGCATGCAATGAATTCCCCCCCCCCCCCCCTGGCAATTTTTCAGTAAAAGAATTTTCGTATTCCTACGATTTACATATGGGAGATTCTGAATATGCAATCACCCCCGTATGACCTAGAATAAGCAGGGAATAAAAAATGGCTCTGTAGAGAGGAGCCTGAAATAAATGTATTGTTTGTGTTTTTCTCTCTCTTCGAAACGTCAGTACTTTCCCATCCTCACTCTCCCTTAAAAACGTCTAAAAATCATAAGTGAAATGGAATAAAGATGATATTGGATTCTGTTATTATTTTTGCATATTCGGAATCTCTGTTAAAGGTAGGAATTTGAAAAAAAATTTTCACAAAATTTCATTTTTCAAAGGGGTGCGATTCTGCATTAGCCCCTATACCTATTGGTTCAGCTGAATCAATTTGAAATGATTTAATAAAGAGAACATATTTAGTTACATTACATGGCCATGGTTTTAGATAGTTACGCTCTCGAAGACAAGTCAGGTGCTTTATTATGCTACTTGTCAATTCCGGGAAAATTATTGATACTCAAGTAGACTGTTCTGAGACTTACTGAACTCCGTATATTAAAAGACTACGTCTCACGCACACACATTGAAAATACACGCATATACATGAATACACACACGGGGGTGATTGCATATTCAGAATCTCCCATATGTAAATCGTAGGAATACGAAAATTCTTTTACTGAAAAATTGCCGGGGAGGGAGGGGGCGGGGAGAAATTCATTGCATGCCCAACCCCGGAAGTCACCGCACACCACTGATATATATATATATCTTATGCACCCTGGGTAAATCAAAAATAAAAACAAAAACAACAAAAGTCAAAAGGCTGGTATGCAGTGAATGTCTTATCGACACTCAGTTTAAGGTGGAAGAAAATACACACGTGTGCGCTCTCACACACACACACACACACACTGTTCTTTCAAAAGTGGCCCAGACACGTTGACTGGCCACAGCAGTTGGCTAGGGGCTTAATTACACACATATACATGCGCGCGCACGCACACACACACACACACACACACACACACACACAAACACATACTTGGCATTGGTCTCAAAGAACCCTGTTCACTGCTACCCTGAGAATATTTATTGAAGATCATAGTACTACAAACATATATATACACATGTGTGCATGTATGTATATATAATGCATATATACATATATAGATATGTGTGTTTTTGTATGCAGGTTTGTATACATTTATCTATTTGTCCACCTGTCTAGCTGTTTATGCACACACACATAATGTGTGTATATGTATGTGTGGCTTTCTGACCGAGACCTTTGGAAATATGCTATGCGTAAGAAGACCCGGCAAGCCAAGTGACACCTAAATCTATGGCCTCAGCCAGTCCACTTTATGAGTACCTTCCTTCATTGGACACTAAACTCCACTTGCGAAGACATGTTGAGGCAAGTGAAATCGAAATCGGGGTAAATTGGACACTAAACTTCCACTTGTGAAGACCTGTTGAGGCAAGTGAAATCGAAATCGAGTTAAATTGGACACTAAACTTCCACTTGCGAAGACCTGTTGAGGCAAGTGAAATCGAAATCGAGTTAAATTTGACGACTGGCACCCATGCCAACGTCTTCTCCCTCATTGGACACGAAAAGTGAAATCAAAATCGAGTGAAATTTGACGACTGGCACCCATGCCAACGTCGTCTCCCTCATTGGACACGAAACTCAGCTTGCGAAGACTTATTGGGGTAAGCGAAATCGAAATCGTGATGGCACCTGTGCCCAGCGTTGCCTTTGTGGCACTTGTGCCCACGGCATGTGTAAGGACCTTCGAGTGAGATCGTTGTCAGTGCCCCTGGACTGGCTCTTGTACGGGTGGCACATAAAATACACCATTTTGAGCGTGGCCGTTGCCAGTATCGCCTGACTGGCCTTCGTAGGATTTTCGAGCGAGATCGTTGCCAGTGCCCCTGGACTGACTCATGTGCGGGGCCGTCGTTGGATTTTCGAGCTAGATCGTTGCCAGTGCCCCTGGACTGGCTCTTCTGTGGGTGACACATGAAATACACCATTTTGAGCGTGGCCGTTGCCAGTACCGCCTGACTGGCCTTCGTAGGATTTTCGAGCGAGATCGTTGCCAGTGCCCCTGGACTGGCTTTTGTGCGGGTGGCACATAAAATACACTATTTTGAGCATGGCCGTTGCCAGTATAGCCTGACTGGCCTTCGTAGGATTTTCGAGCGAGATCGTTGCCAGTGCCCCTGGACTGACTCATGTGCGGGGCCGTCGTTGGATTTTCGAGCTAGATCGTTGCCAGTGCCCCTGGACTGGCTCTTCTGTGGGTGACACATGAAATACACCATTTTGAGCATGGCCGTTGCCAGTACCGCCTGACTGGCCTTCGTAGGATTTTCGAGCGAGATCGTTGCCAGTGCCCCTGGACTGGCTTTTGTGCGGGTGGCACATAAAATACACTATTTTGAGCATGGCCGTTGCCAGTACCACCTGACTGGCCTTCGTGCAGGTGACACGTAAAAGCACCCACTACACTCTCTGAGTGGTTGGCATTAGGAAGGGCATCCAGCTGTAGAAACTCTGCCAAATCAGATTGGAGCCTGGTGTAGCCATCTGGTTTCACCAGTCCTCAGTCAAATCGTCCAACCCATGCTAGCATGGAAAGTGGACGTTAAACGATGATGATGATGATGTATACACGCGTATGTGTGTGTGTGTATGTGTCGCATCTGTTGTGAACTTTCCCTCTAGAATTATATATAATAAAATCATGGGATATTGAGTTATATGGTGAATTAAGTTGCATTGCATATATTATAAGCTATATGTTATGGTATGTGGTGTGCTACATGTAATTACTATCCCATGAAAACTTCTGCCTAGTTAGTCTGACTTCATCATGTTTTTGGTGCTTAAACTCTTTGTTCCTTTCTGTGATGCTCTACCCTACTGATCATATTATGCATATTTGTAATGGCTTTTATGTAAGTAAGTCCCCTAGAAACTATAATATCATATATATAATAGAAACTGTAACATTACAACTTAAAAATCTCTTCAGTCTGAATACCTCCAACTGCCCTCACAACTCTCATACATACTACTTCCTCCTTTGGGGTTACTGTTATCTCTTCCCTATCTCAAATTTTAAGACCCTGTCTCTTTAAATGTAAGTTATATATATTTCTTATCATTGTCTATAAATTCCTATTATTTTTTTTCGTTTTTGGATTTGGTTTGCAAGATTTTTTTATGTGATTTCGTGTTGAAGCATATTCTGTTGTGTCTGGGGAGAGTCATTTTCTTGTCGTGCCTTAAAATTTAACACACACACCGTTAAAATTTCCACTTATTTTTATTTTCCTAAAATTTTCATTGCGTCTTGCAACCTTTTCAATAGTCTTGACTCTGTCCGTTATTTACGTTGCGTTCTGTGTTTGCTTTTCTTTTTTGTTTTGTTTTTGCGCATGCGTGTGTCTCAGTGTGTGTGTATGTATGTACGCATGTATGTGTGCATGTGTGTGTATGTATGTCTGTGTGTGTGTGCATATGTATATATGTATGTATGTGTGTGTATGTATATATGTATGTATGTGTGTGTTTGCATGTATGTTGTATGTATTCTGCATTTGTGTTTTTTTTTATGTATGTGTGTGCATGTGTGTATATGTATGTATGTACGTCTGTCTCCTTGTGTGTGCGTGTCTGAGAGTGTGTGTGTGTGCGCTTTGCTGCTATGTACCATGTTTGCATGTATGGGTGCACATCTTCATGTGTGGACACGTGTGTGTATATGTGGTCATGTGTTTCAGTCTCTATTTGCGTATGCCGTTGTCTGTTCATATACCCTATGTACCTACCCATACATACATGTGCATGCACACACACACACACCCACCCACACTCACAGACATACATACATCTATCTGCATAAAATCCCATCAACTGTTCTACTTTACCTGTGTAAAATGTGGGTATGGGGGTATGATATCTATGTATATTTCCTATTTAGTATTGGGGAAGTTTCATTTATAAGGACACCAATGATAACTGCATGGTATGTAGGATCAGCCCTGGCATTAACTGCAGAAATAGAAATGTAGTTTACAGCATAAAATGCATGGAAGGTGCTTGTAAAGACCTGAATATGACATATATAGGTGAAACATCTAGGAGGATTGCGGAACGGCTAAACGTACATATGAGACAATATGACGACAAAAAACAGTCCTCCATACTCTACCAACATGCCAAAGACCAGCATGGAGGCAACTTGGGTCAACTTGACATCCGCATCTTATCCAAGCACCCAAAAGACCCAACTCTAAGACAAATACAGGAGTACGTCCTTATAAATGAAACTTCCCCAATACTAAATAGGAAATATACATAGATATTATACTACCATACCCACATTTTACACAGGTAAAGTAGAACAGTTGATGGGCTTTTATGCAGATAGATGTATGTATGTCTGTGAGTGTGGGTGTGTGCATGCACATGTATGTATGGGTAGGTACATAGGGTATATGAACAGACAACCGCATACGCAAATAGAGACTGAAACACATGACCACATATACATACACATGTGTCCACACATGAAGATGTGCACCCATACATGCAAACATGGTACATAGCAGCACACACACACACACACACACACACACACACACACACACTCAGACACGCACACACAAGGAGACAGAGGTACATACATATACACAAATGCACATACATACATAAAAAAGACACACAAATGCAGAATACATACATACATACATACATGCAAACACACACATACATACATATATACATACACACACATACATACATATATACATATGCACATACATGTGTACATACATACACATACACTGAGACACACGCATGCGCAAAAAAAAAATAAAAGCAAAAACAGAACACAATGTAAATAATGGGCAGAGTCAAGACTATTGAAAAGGTTGCAAGACGCAACGAAAATTTTAAGAAAATAAAAATAATAAGTGGAAATTTTAACGGTGAGTGTGTTAAATTTTAAGGCACGATAAGAAAATGACTTATTTTGTTTTCTTAATTTGATATCTTTACCTATTAACCTCTTATCCCTTATAAATTGTTACTGTTCTTAAATAGAGATAGATACTTTCTAGTTACTTAAGTCTATGTGAGATGGTTATACTATATCCATACAAATGTATAAATATTTGTGTATGTGTTCACATAGATAAATATGTGTGTGTATCTGTACACAACTTTATTTTTTCTGATTCTTGGCTTATAATTAATATATTGATAGTATATTTGTCTGCCCAGAGCAGTCTTTATAGAAACCATCTAATAAGTAAATAATTAAGTAAATGAATGAATATTTAACTGATTCTATGTAATCTTTCCTTTCTAATGTTGAAAATTGATATATATGTATATTTTATCTATTTTGGTTATGATATAATTTTGATAATCTTAAATTTTATTTTGTATACATCATAACAATATTGTTCATGAACAATCACCCATAGTACCCCATGATAAAATTTCCTCTGTATTAACATCACAGATTTTATTAGCATCTTGCCCCTTTAACTGGTAATTAACATCATGATTTGGGGTCTCCCCCTACTCAGCCTCCTTTATAGACAGATACTTTGTACCCAATTTACTACTCCTAAAATCTTGACAATATTTATGACAATACCTAGCCATGAGCTGTCAACTCACTCTTGCCCTTCATCCAAACAGACACAATCCTCTAGCCTTAGATGTAGTAATTGATAAAAAGACAAATAAATTAGAAATGAACTACAATCCTTTGCATTTCTTGGGAGTGTAGTATATTCTTAGCTACAATAGCAGCAACATGGATTTTTTCCATCTTTGTGCTCTGTTAAAGTATTTGAATAAAATTATATTAATGTGTCCGACTGATTAAAATTCTATTTATTTATTTATTTATGCAGCTGAGGATAGCCCTGCATTTAAATTGATGTAATGATTGCATTGCTCAATTAAATGGAGCTGCTTGAAACGATCGTACTGCATCACTTCTTGATACCCTGTTCCTTATCTTGATTCTCTCTCTCTAGATGAGCCATCTTTCCATATCACAAAGACCGCATTTTCCGCTGCCGATGGTGTAGGGCTTACACTTGGCTAAGATCTTCCAATGGAAAGCCAGATTCAATAATAACTCCTTGAGCTTCAGGCACTGGGATAAAAGGAAAACGACCAAATTATCCAGTCATATCTGGTCCTTAAAAGATAAAGGTGTCAGTTACAACATCCATTGGAAGATCTTAGCCAAGTGTAAGCCCTACACCAACAGAAGTGGAAAGTGCGGTCTTTGTGATATGAAGAGATGGCTCAACTGGAAAAGCAGCTTAGACCCCGCCACATGTCTAAATTCAAGAACTAAACTTTTTGGATCATGTCCACTGTGGCTAAATATTTGTTACGTTTTTGGTCCCCCTGAGATTACAGATAGGACTTGCTTTCTATACTGTGTCCACATACAAGCTTTTTATCTTTCTATACATTTTACTTATATTTCTTATATATTTTATATAGGCGAAGGAGTGGCTGTGTGGTAAGTAGCTTGCTTACCAACCACATAGTTCCGGGTCAGTCCCACTGCATGGAATCTTGGGCAAGTGTCTTCTACTGTAGTCTTGAGCCGACCAAAGCCTTGTGAATGGATTTGGTAGACGGAAACTGAAAGAAGCCCGTCGTATATATGTATATGTGTGTGTGTGTGTGTGTTTGTGTGTCTGTGTTTGTTCCCCCTAGCATTGCTTGACAACTGATGCTGGTGTGTTTATGTCCCCGTCACCTAGCAGTTCAGCAAAAGAGAACGATAGAATAAGTACTAGGCTTACAAAGAATAAGTCCTGAGGTTGATTTGCTCGACTAAAGGTGGTGCTCCAACATGGCCGCAGTCAAATGACTGAAACAAGTAAAAGAGTATACATTTTTTTTACATATTTATGGAGATATTGTTTTATGGTTTTACTCTTTTTACTCTTTTACTTGTTTCAGTCATTTGACTGTGACCATGCTGGAGCACCGCCTTTAGTCGAGCAAATCGACCCCAGGACTTATTCTTTGTAAGCCTAGTACTTATTCTATTGGTCTCTTTTGCCGAATCGCTAAGTTACGGGGACGTAAACACACCAGCATCAGTTGTCAAGTGATGTTGGGGGGACAAACACAGACACACAAACATACACACACACACATACATATATATATATATATATATATATATATATATATATATATATATATATATATATATATATATATATATATATATATATATATATATACAGGGTGGAGAAGCAAAATTTACAATGAAAGTTAAGTTGTTTTTTCTCAGCAGGCACTAGGTCAATTGTTTTGAAACCTAGCATCTATTGATATCAGAATCATACCTGACACTATTATCCTTACCTTTTCAGAAACTTTTGCCCATGTGAGTAATCAGGAAAGCAAATGTCAAAGAGTGTGTGATTTGCTGAATGCACTCGTCACACCAAAGGAGATTTCAAGAATAGTTGGAGTGCCCATAAAGACTGTTTATAATGTAAAGAATAGAATGACTATGAGCAAAACTATTACGAGGAAGTCTGGAAGTGGAGGAATCAACAAAAAACATACCAAAGCTTTTATTAAAGCTCTCATATTCAAAATCCTAGACGATGCAACCGATTCCATGAGCAAAATGGCAATTGAACTTGAGGTAGACAACAAGACCATTCGAAATGCAGTAAAATATGATTTGAGTTTAAAATCGTACATAACAACACCAAAACACTTGTTGACAACAGTTATGAAGGAAAAGAGATTGGAAAGGTGCAAAAAAATTATTACATGGTTCAAGAAAAAATCCTCCATTGTAACGATCTTTTCAGATGAAAAGATCTTCACTGTCGATACTGTTCTGAAGCGCAGAAATGACAGATTTATCGCAAAACTGACAGCTGAGGTTAAGGGGACATTCAAAACAAAACATCCTGCTCAAGTTATGGCTTTTGGTGTTGTGGCTTCCGATGGAAAGAAAATGCCTATAAAATTCTATAAAGCTGATGAAAAGATCAATGTTAATACTTACTACAAGATTCTGAGATACCAGGTATTGCAATGGCTTGAAGCAAACTACCCAGATGGTAATTATGTATGGACACAGGATGGTGCTCCAGCCCACACAGCTAGAAAAATACAACATTTCTGTAAATCCAACTTCAGCAATTTTTTGGAATCATGTTTATGGCCGCCTTCTAGCCCAGATCTAAACCCTCTGGATAAAGCTATTTGGGGCGTTTTAGAACATGCTAACAATAGAACATCACACAGCAATGTCGACTCTCTTAAAGATACTATTAAAGAAGAATGGGAGAAGTTGTCTCTCGAATATTTGAGGAACACTTGTGCAAGTTTCAAGAAGCGTGTGAAGGCAGTTATTGAGAAAGAAGAACACATAGACTAAAAATATTTTCTATTATGTAAAGTTTCTTGTGGGAAATAAATTCTCATGACTTTCAATAAACTAATTGGTCATGCACTGTCTTTCAATCCCTGCCTCAAAATATTGTAAATTTTGCTTTCCCACCCTGTACGACAGGCTTCTTTCAGTTTCTGTCTGCCAAATCCACTCACAAGGCTTTGGTCGGCCTGAGGCTATAGTAGAAGACACTTGCCCAAGGTGCCACGCAGTGAGAATGAACCTGGAACCATGTGGTTGGTAAGCAAGCTACTTACCACACAGCCACTCCTGCACACATATATATATATATTTTTTTTTACACATAATTTTTCTGTATTCTACCTTCCACCCTACATCTTTCCTGTGCGTATATAGACGTGTATATGGGTTTTTTGTGCATGCGTGTGGATGTGTGTATATAGACATGTGTGTGTGCGTGCATGTGAATATGTGCGTATATAGACGTGTTTTACTCTTATTGCTTATTTTTTACACTTTTTTTTACACATTTTTCTGTATTTTACCTTTAGCCCTGTTTTTTCTAGTGCATGTGCATATATAGACGTGTGTATGAACCTTTTTTTGTGCGCATGTGTGTGTGTGCGAGCATGTATGCGGGTATGTATATATTTTTTGGTGAATGTGTGAGTGAGCATATGCATGTTTCAAGTGACGATGGATGAATATATACATATAGGTGCATGTATGTGGGTGTGTGGGCATGCATATATATGTATAGACATGTGCGCTTACGAGATTACTATGAACATTTTTACTCCCTTACCTTTACTCCCTCCCTTTACTTAGCGGTCATTCTAATAGCTTTTTTGTCTTAATAACGGTCAATCACACAGTAGTTTCCCTTTGTTTTAATGGTCATTTTCATCGTATTGTTTTTTGATGGCCTGATAACTGAAGAGATGCCGGCGTGGGTTTCTGCCCCGACATCCGAAACTTGGAGTTTTATCATGGCTACCGAATAATTGCCACATATTATATTTACATATATATATATATATATATATATATATATATAGAGAGAGAGAGAGAGAGAGGGATAGAGTAAATTCATACAAGAGATATCTCAGTTCTAAGCAACAAGTTGATTTCAATATATTTTCGCAAGTCTGATCTCCGAGTTAGTTTTTAGGGTAAAGGTAAGAAAGTTTCCATATCCTCTGTAACTAGTGTGTTAACATATGTTCTAAGAAAAGAAATTAATTATTCGAATCCATTACTGACAAATAAAATATTGGTGTTATTCATCATTACTTAAATCAGTTTACATATAACATTTTTTAATGTTTTGGAATTTTCAGAAAATTTTTGTGAATTTGTCTTCTACACATAAGAATTTGAACAATTATGGAAAGAAAATTGTGTGTGATTTAAGGGTATGTATTAATATTTGGCCTGTCCATATTTTAAACTCTGATTTTAAAAAAATACAACAAAGTGTTGCAATGAAGGTAGCAGGTGGTCGTGGTTTTTTTGTAATTTACAGAAAATTTTTACAAATTTGTGTTCTATGCACTAGAATTCATATGCTTATTGCAAAAAAAAAAAAAAGATTAAAAATTTTTTTTGAACCCCACAAATCCTAAAATTTTCCACTTCTTTTCAATTTAAAAAAAAAAAATCAGAGTTTAAAATACAGACACTCAGAACTTTTTGCTTAAATTCCAGCAATGGACCACTCTTGAACAATATCAATGCATCATAGTGACAAAGAAACGGGGAAGGTATAAGGAGGTTGTGTGACCTGCTAAAAACAATGGATAAATTGCCTAAATCACATACAGAAATTTTATATGCATAATCTTATGAATTCCCTTATGTAGAAGACAAATTCATAAAAATTTTCTGAAAATTCCCAAAAAAAAAAAAAAATTATGAGGGTTTATTTGGGGTGCTTAAACCAAAATTCTGCTCCTCCGTCTCAGAAGAAATACAGACAGTATTCCATTGAATATCTGTCTTGGGGCATTATTCTATTGCCACAGAATGAAGTGAAACCAATGTGTCAGCATGAAGTCAGCTAAGCTTAAAATCCATTCAGAGACCAAACTCAAAGATAAGTAAAACAATCCAGTAGAATATTTTAGAAAACTATGCGACAAATTTTAAGCAAGAAAAATGGTGAATCAGTTACTTAATAATCAATTATGTAAAAATAGTAATGGTTGACTGGCATCCTATGAAATTTTAAAAATTATAGTCAAGTTTAGGAAACCCCATAATATTGGTAAAACTGTAATTTTGCCAGTGGTATCTGTCATAATTTCATCATCTATGAAACAAAATGCTAATGAAATTACTTGTAAGATTCCTTTAAGTAACTCATCGGTGTCACAGTGCTTTGATGAAATGGCTAACATGTAGTAAAGCAACTAGTGGCCAAATTATAAGTCTAGAAATTTCCTCTTCAACCTTATGAATCTACCCTGTGAGACAGTATAGCTATTTTATCAGCATACGATCGTTTTTTGGCTGGTAATGAATTCAGAGAGGAAATGCTTTTTGCCAGATGACTTAAAACAGACACTAAAGGCAAAACAATTTTCAAAGATGTAACTTATTTTGAGGAACAAAATATTCCCCTCAGAAATATAACAGCTTGTGCTAATGACAGTGCTCCATCCATAATTAGCAGATACAGGGGTTTTATTACATATTTAATAAATGCTGTAACACCAGCAACACTTACTTGCAAAACAATTAAGTGCACAACTGCACGATGCCCTTAATATTGTAATATTATTTACAAGACCGCATATTTCATGAACTCTGTAATCAAAATGAAGAATTTGAACACTTTGTAATTCACACAGAGATGAGATGGTTATCAAAAGGTAAATTGTCTGTGTCATTTTTTTTTTTTTTTTTGCACTTTGCTACACTATTGTCTCATTTCTGGCTAACAACAATCTCAGCCAACAAATGGTTACAGCTAAATGTGATATATCTGATTTTTATCATATATTTGATAAAATTAATTTGATTAACAAACCACTTCAAGGAGAAAACTCTGATCTCCTATCCTGTAAAGGAGCTATTACTGCTTTTCGAGGGAAAGTACAGCTCTAGAAAATAAATATTGTATGCTGTGTATTCTTACAATTTCCTAGTTTGGAATCAATTAACAATAATCTGCATGATGATGACCTTGTATTGTATACTGAACATTTGAAAAACTTGCATGATGATATGCAAGCTCAGTTTAATGACTTGCTGAAGTTAAGTATACTGCATTGGGTGACATTTCTTTTTGAAGTTAATGTTGCTGACATAGATATCTGTTTGCAGGAGAATCTCATTGGATTGCACAATGATGAAATATTTCAGGCAAGATTTAAAGATGGAAAACGTAATGTATGGAAAAGAAATGACACTGCTACAAAGTATCCACTATTCTGGTGTGGAAGTGCGGTTGTACTTTACTGCCTTTTCTTTATCTTACCTTGCTGAATCTGAAAAGCTAGTAATCAAATTGACTTTGTAGGAAAAGATGATCTTCAATTATCATTGACAACATTGGAGTAGAATATTGTAAAACTAGCAGAGTAACACCAGCCACCAGAATTGCATTAAATAAATAAACACAAAAGGATTATCTTATTTTAATAAATACATACTTGTATATTTATGACTCTTTTTACTTGTGAACATTTGTTTTCTATAAAATCACCCCACTGCCTTTCTTTAACTGGGAAGGAAAGGCTGACCTAGTCAGCACTATTATGAAAGCATTTGACAAAATAGAAGGGGATATAGCATCATACAACGTGGAAGACAATTGGAGGTTTCTGCGGGACAAACTGCTAAGAGCCACTGACTAGATCTGTGGCTGGTGTAAAGTCCCCTCTCGACTCAAAGTAATGTGGTGGTGGAACAAGATGGTAGACAGGCCTATTAGACAAAAGAAACAGGCTTGGAAGGACTGGAAGAATGGAGGTAGCAAGGAATTGTATCAGACTGCTAGAAGGGAAGCTAGGAGACAGGTTTATTTAGCCAGAGGGGAAGCAGATAAGAAAAAATTTGCCAATGTTCTGCGCTGTGAGGACCAAAGACTTGAGGTATTTCGTGTTGCAAGACAGTGTGTGAGGGAATTGCGATGTCGTAGGAGAGAAATGTGTTTGCATGGATGATGGTATGCTTGCACAAAACGAGGCTGCAAAGAAAGAGGTATGAAGACGCCACTACGAAAGGTTGCTTAATAAAGAGAATGAATGGGAGAAAGAGAGTCTGCCGAATGTCGACCCAACAGAGGGACCAGCTATCCGAGTTGACAGTACCATGGTAGATAAAGCAATTAAGAATATGAAGACAGGGAAAGCCCCCGGCCTATCAGGAATCACTGCAGAGATGCTCAAAATATCTGGCAGTGTCGGCTATAGCCTAGTCACCCATATTGCTAATCAGGTGATACACAAAGGAGTCATACCCAATGACAGGTGTAGCAGCACCATAGTCAACTGCTACAAAGGTAAAGGTGACACTTTAGATACAAATAATTACAGAGGTATCAAGCTGTTAGATCAGGTAATGAAAATCATAGAGAGGGTCATAGCCCAACTAATTAGGGAGCGAGTCCGTTTAGATGAGATGCAGTTTGGGTTTGTGCCAGGGAAAAGTACCATTGATGCTATATTTCTGGTAAGACAGCTGCAGGAGAAATACCTAGCCAAGGATAAACCTCTGTAACTGGCTTTCATTGACATGGAGAAAGCCTTTGACAGGGTTCCCTGATCCCTTATCTGGTGGTCAATGAGGAAACTCGGGATAGAAGAATGGTTAGTGAGAGCTGTGCGAGCCATGTACAGAGAGGCTGTCAGTAAGGTGAGGGTTGGCAATGAGTACAGTGAAGAATTCCAGGCAGAGGTAGGGGTCCGCCAAGGTTCTGTCCTCAGCCCCCTCCTATTTATCATAGTCCTCCAGGCGATAACAGAGGAATTCAAGATAGGATGCCCCTGGGAGCTCCTCTATGCTGATGACCTTGCACTAATTGCTGAGTCACTATCAGAACTAGAGGAGAAGTTTCAGGTATGGAAGCAGGGACTAGAATCGAAGGGCCTTAGAGTCAACCTAGCTAAAACCAAAGTCCTAATAAGTAGGAAGGTAGACAAAACACTAACCCCTTCAGGTAGATGGCCCTGCTCGATCTGTAGAAAAGGTGTAGGTAGAAACTCTATAAGATGTACCAAGTGTAAGCTATGAACACATATGAGGTGCAGCAATATCAAAGGCAGGTTAACTAGGAAGTTAGTTTTTATATGTGGCAGATGTTCAGGAGCAATAAACACTGTAAATGTGCAGAAAGCAACTTCTGTCTCATTCCAGGGAGAAAAACTAGAAGTAGTTGATAGCTTCCGCTATCTGGGTGACCAAGTTAGTAGTGGGGGTGGGTGCGCTGAAAGTGTAGCTGCTAGAATAAGAATAGCCTGCGCAAAGTTCAGAGAGCTCTTACCTCTGCTGGCCACAAAGGCTCTCTCACTCAGAGTAAAAGGCAGACTGTATGATGCATGTGTACAAACAGCCATGCTACATGGCAGTGAAACATGGGCCGTGACTGCTGAGGACATGCGTAAGCTCACAAGGAATGAAGCCAGTATGCTCCGATGGATGAGTAATGTCAGTGTGCATACTCGACAGAGTGTAAGTATCTTGAGAGAAAAGTTGAACTTAAGAAGCATCAGTTGTGGTGTGCAAGAGAGATGATTGCGCTGGTATGGACATGTGGCGAGAATGGATGAGGATAGCACGTGAAAAAGTGCCACACCCTAGCAATTGAGGGAACCTGTAGACAAGGCAGGCCTTGGAAGACCTGGGATGAGGTGGTGAAATACGACCTCCGAAAATTAGGCATCACCGAGGCCAGGACTTATGACCGGGACCTTTGGAAATATGCTGTGTGTGAGAAGATCCAGCAGGCCAAGTGAGACCAAAATCCAAAGCCTCTGCCAGGGATGTAGCCAGCCCACTTACGCGTAACATTCCTTTATTGGACACTAAACTCTGCTTGCGAAGACCTGTTGAGGCAAGTGAAATCGAAATCGAACTAAATTTGTAGGAACACTAAACTTGGCTTGCGAAGACCTGTTGGGGCAAGCGAAAGCGAAATTGTGATGGCACCTGTACCAGTGGAGCACTAAGAGCACCGTCCGAGCGTGATCATTGCCAGAGCAGCTGTCTGGCTTCCGTGCCGGTGGCCTGTAAATAGCACCAGCGTGATCGTTACCAACGTCGCCTTCCTGGCACTTGTGCTGGTGGCACGTGAAAAGACATTCGAGGGAGATCGGCCGTTGCCAGTAAGACATTCGAGTGAGATCGTTGCCAGCGCCGATGGACTGGCTTCTGTGCAGGTGGCACGTAAAATACACCATTTTGAGTGTAGCTGTTGCCAGTACCCCCTAACTGGCCTTCATGCCGGTGGCACGTAAAAGCACCCACTACACTCTCGGAGTGGTTGGCGTTAGGAAGGGCATCCAGCTGTAGAAACTCTGCCAAATCAGATTGGAGCCTGGTGTAGCCACCTGGTCCACCAGTCCTCATTCAAATCGTCCAACCCATGCTAGCATGGAAAGCGGACGTTAAACGACGACGATGATTATGATGAGGAAGTAATGGGAGCAAAGATTAATCCGGAAAAGTCAGTAGGCCTGCAGCTCAGCACTTGGGGGAGGTAGATCTATGCCAACCAACAGCATTATAGGACGTTAGACAGTTGGGCCTGTAAAATTACTCAGTCTGGTTCTGACCAGATCTCCAACTGGAGAAGAACTGGAGTGAGGTGATGAGCAGGGTAGTCAGTCTCACCCAGAAATAGGCTGAGTGGAAGCTATCCTTGAAAGGTTTGGCAGAGGTGGCGAACACATATATTGCCTTGGTCATTTGCTACTGCCTCATCATTGTCCCTTGCCCCAATTCGTACTTGGTCAAGCTGGAGCATTTGCTTTCCTGCCTTTTATGGAACGGATAGACTCCACTGGTCAGGTGCTCCATTTGCTGTCAACACCCTATGAACGGTGGGCTGGGTATGCCATGGCTATTGATGCACAGACATGTGCTGAAGCTGCAGCACATCCAGCATTTCCTCGATGGCAGTGAACAGGTGTGGTTGCCATTTGTCAGACTCTCTTTCCCACAGCTCATCTTTTTGAGTGAGCTGCAATCTTGGATCAAGCATAGACCAAGGCTGGGTGTCTGGTAGCTTGAGTGTTGCCAGGTGCTTGCACTCCTCAGCCAGTCGGGCAATGCAGTTAGTGGAAGTTCTACTATGGCATTGTATAGAGGGTTAGTGGGGAAAAGAAATGATGATGTTCTCAGGGAGACTCTAGACGTCAATGAATTTCAACTCGCCAATCTGTTTTGGAGGACTTTCGGGCTGGTGCCTATCGATACCTTCCAGTAATCCCTGGCCCGGCAGTCTGGCAATGCTATTGGGGGTGCTTTGTAAGTGTCGTTAGTTGGACCTGTCTGAGATGTGCGCAGAGTGATGAAACTATTCTGCACTTGTCCATTGCCTGAGCATATATGATATATGGGTTTATGTCAAACACCTACTGTCATGTATAGGACATGTCCACTTGTCTGCTGATTCCCTCATCAGGATTGTCCTGCTGCTTTCCTTTGGCTGGCAAAGGGAGGTAATTTTCATCTGTCTCATGGTTGTAGTGAAAGAGGTTGTGTGGCAGTCTAGACTGAAAGGGCTGAAGATAAATACTTTCCTCTTTGGCCTTCCCCTCATCAACTTTTTCAGATATCATCTGAAACGGAAAGTGGAGGTTGAGAGAGAAGTGTTGACTTCTGGCAAATTTGTTGAAAGGTGGGTGAATATGGTGAAGATGGCCCATGTCAGTGGGCCTACTTTGAGCATGCACTTTTGAGTTTTCAAGGCTGACTGAGGGAGAAAGATGGGGGAGAGAGATCTTGCCCCAGTGGTCAGGGTGCTTGTGGATTTTTCATGAGGTCTCCATGAGTAGCCTAAGTTGTTTGCCTCTTTTGGGCATTTTCTTTGTTATATTTTTCTTGTTCTCGACTTTTTACATGACACTTTATGTAAACCCACTTTGTCCTTCATGTTTTGTAATGTCAAATCTTATTTTTGTTGACCCTTGTGGCTCATAAAGAAAGGATCATTATTATTATTGAAGATATCACACAGAATCCAATATTGTGATGATGTAGTTTGAAGATATGTGTACTGAGTGTTTGTGCTGTCTGTCAAGCTGCAACAAAGACTTCAGACAGAGAGCACTTTACATAGTGTGCATGTAAAGTAAAGCCAATTTTTGCAATACACCAAGATTGTAGGATATTTCTAAAGGGTCCAGATGTTTCTTCTGGTTGAGTGGTTTGAATCCAATGCTCTGATAACAGGAATGACCTTTATGTTGCAGCTACTTCATCTTGGCAATCTAAATTTTCAGGTCTCCATATTTGTTGACCTTTTCTCTTTCTTTCATGATAATATGTTGATCTCCTGGCACTGCCCTGTCAATTATTAGGCAGTCTTACTTGTCCTTCTCAAAGGTTACTTTGGTGCTGTAACACATTGTCTCTCTGGAAGTCAAAGTCACAGAGAATCTTTGCCTTTCCATTTTCATCCATATCCTTTGTGTGTCGATACCAAGCACCTGTTAGCTCATATCCATACTTCAGGCATAGTAGCCAGTGAAGGTTTAGAGCTACTTTATTGTATCTGTGCTTGTACTTTTTCTGTGCAAACTTTTGTAAGCACTAACCATGTGAGTTATGCTTTCAAACTTCTTCCCACACATTCTGCAGAGATTTGTTGCACTTGTATGATATATATCGTTTTTCACTGATTTGGTTTTCTGCTGTAAAGCGGTCTTTTGCCACCGTTGTATCTGTCGTTTGATGATGGTTATTGTTATATTCTGAAGTTGTCAATAGAATGGTTCTATCTTGCACTGTACGACCCCCAGTCATACAATGTTATTATCCTCAAAAGGTTGGATCATTATATCGTCCACTCAGTATCACAGTATAATTATTATATCAGTACAAACACGACTATCTACACAGTCTACACATACTCTCAACCTTCTGACCTTCTCCTTGTTGACCGGTTACTGGTCTATTTATAATGGCTGGCCACTACCACTTTTTACCGGGAGGGGTGTACAGTTTCACTATACAACATCGCCCCTTTTAATTTTTTTATTAACAATCAATTTATTCTATTTACCCTGTCTTTTTTTTTTTTTTTTAGTATAGATATACTCAATATCTTTCCTTCTTAGGGTCTACTTTTAAGAGTTCAGTGTTCTTCCTGGAATGTGTCATATAGCCAACCCATTGGTATTTCTGCTCTTGTTGACTCCTTTCCTTAAGCTGATTTCTATTTTTCCTTTCCATTCCATTCTTACATATACCTTATCACCAATTCTAAAGAATTTTGGCATGTATTTACTAGCACATATTTTTTTTACTTTACTGGTAATAGTTTATTGAATACTGACTTCACCTTTCTGGTCAACATTAATTCTGCTGGTGAACTTCCTTCTGGTGCATTTGGGTTCAGAGTTACCCTGTATACCCTTAAGAATTGTTGGATTATGACCTTATTAGCTTTCTTTAAAGCTCTCTTAAAAGTGTCCATGAACTGTTCAGCCCTTCCGTTCAATCTAGGGTGGTACGGTGCTATAGTTTTATGTTCTAATGTGAACATCTCACAGAATCTTTTAAATTCACAGGATACAAACTGTGTTCCATTATCAGAGACAATCATATCCGTTACACCAAATCTTGCGAACAGCTTATGTAAGAAGTCTATTACTGTATATGAGGTTGGTCGCTTACATCTCATGACCTCAGGCCATTATTTGTAGCTGTCCACTACTATTAAGTAATAATATCCATTTACTGGGCCTGCAAAAATCGATATACAATCAGGACCATGGTATTTTCACTTCCGGCCAAGGTTCATATTTTGTATCAGGTAGTTTCACTGCCGACACTCATCCTCTGCATACTTTTACCAAATTTTCAACTTCCTTGTCCATGCTTGGCCAGCATACTTTGCATCATTGCTTTCATTCTAGAGATGCCTGGGTTCTCACATGGAACTCTTCTAGCATTCTCTTCTGTAATGTCTGTGGTATGACCACCCTCTGAGTGTACACTAGTACACTATCACATCTTGGCAGTTCTTTGCATCAGACCTTTCGTTATTTCCTTTTGTCGACCAGTTTTCTTTTTGTCTCATGAATAAATTTGTCATCTCTCGCGTTTCTTTTTATTTCTTCCAAAGTTACTGGTAGTTAACACATGATGTTCCACATCACTTTTTTTGTTTCAGTTCAACCTTGTTTGATCATTTGACTGCTCCATTTATGCTATTGCACAAAGCACTTATGGGTGTATCCCATAAATTAAATTTCTTCATACATTCTGTTCCAAAGAAATTCATGGATTTTTTCAACACATAAACATTCACTTTTTTGGTTCGACCTTTGAACATTATATTACAAATGCATTCACTCATGAAATATAATTTTCTTCTCTTAACACTGTACATTATTCTGTTCAAGCTACATAATTTTGGTTTACCCATTTGTTCCCATGCTTTCTCATTTATGATTGTGATATCACTTCCCATGTCTAATTGCATTCTGACACTAGCGTTTTTAATTCTCACATTCACAAATTTTCTGTTTGTTGTAGTCACAACTTCTCCTGCTGACAAACTATTTGGTGCATCCTACCACATGCTATACATCGGTCTACATCCCAATATTTTTTCTGTTTTTCCTGCAACACTTTATCTGTCTTCTGACTTTTTTGCACTGGTCTTATGTGGAAACAATCTTTCTGCTGAATTTCTTCCATGTCATGCCTTAATTTTAATATCCTATCACACACTTCTCACAGTTTCTGCAATGTCAAATCCTGGTTCATTTCCAGTTTTGATAGAATATCCATTCAGATTTTTGCTTCCTTTCTATCTGTCAATCCTTGTGCAAAAATCAAATACTTGAAAGAACCTAAAGTAAGCATGTTTAGCATAAATATCTCACATTCTTTGTTGACTCTACCTGTGTAAGTAGTGAAGTCTTCATTTTCGCTCTTTTCTATGTTTAATCATTTCCGTCTAGTATTAAACAGTGAGCTCTTTTCACTAAACATTTTATACAAAATGTCTACTGTGTCAGTGAAATTTAAGTTGGATGCTTTTTTTGGCAATATGAAGTTACTATACTTCTCATGCTCTGCTGTCTTTAGTTTTCTTAAAACTAGACGTGTTTTCCTTTCATCTGTCTAATCCTGAGATTCTTTTTCAAAAATTTGTTGAAATCTTTGAAAGTAAGCCTCGAAGGTTACTCCTTCTTCGGAGCCATATTTGAATTCACTTATGGAATTTGCTACATGGTCGGGTGAAAATTCTCTGGTTTGGTTATCAATTTCATTATTTGTAACACTTGCTGCTGCAGTCCTTGTTGTTCTCATTCCTCAAGTTGTTGTTGTTGTTACTGTTTTTGCAACTCAACTATCCCAGCTAACAAGTCTTCCATATTTTACAATTTTTGTAAGTTTGCACAATAAGATTTTTTTTTTTTTGTCGTGGTATTTAATTTTCCATGTGAATCACTTTAAACTCTCCGTGGGAATGATATGTGGCCTTTTTCATGTGTAAATTTGTTTTTCCTCATTGCCACTGTTGTAAAGCAGTCTTTTGCCACTGTATTATCTGTCTTTTGATGCCAGTTGTCACTCTGACAGATATTGTTATATTCTGAAGTTGTCAATAGAATGGTTCTATCTGGCACTGTATGACTCCCAGTCATAGTGTTATTATCCTCAAAAGGTTGAATAGTTATAATGTCCACTCAGTATCACAGTATAATTATTATATCAGCACAAACATGACTATCAACACAGTCTGCATGTACTCTCGACCTTCTGACCTTCTGACCTTCTCCTTATCAATCAGTTACTGGTCTATTTATAATGGCTGGCTACTATCACTTTTTACTGGGAGGGGTGTACAATTTCGCTAAACAAAATTTTCTTATCAATAATATTAATATGCCAATTTGTTTTTTGTACATACCTGATGCATGTGTCATGCTTAAGAGATAGAAATTGTTGAAAGAAATTTTGTTGGTTAAATAAAAATTTAAAACTAGATCTCTTGTAATATCTGGAAAAGATTTGAAACCACCACCTATGAGTTGTATTACTACTTCTCAACACCCATGCCTACTGGGCCACCAAAGCATCAATGATCTTAATTAGAAAATTAAGATACTGAAATTCGATGTGTGTGTCAAAGAAAGTGAGAGAGAATGAGAGAGAGAGAGAGATGACAACATAAAACTGTCTTTTCAGAGTGGCTGATAGGTATTTGAATTCCTTTCTACGATTGAACTGAAATTGACCCCAGGCTATTAAAGGCCCAACCACAGACACACACACACACACACACACACACACACACACACACACACACACACACACACACACACACATTTGTTTTAGGTCTTCTACCCATTTGAATTCACCCATACACCAGATAACATGGTAAGTCTGAAATTTAAATTTTGAATTTGTTTTAATTATGAAATTACACCTCAGCTAAAAAATATCTTTTGGCTTTTGAATACAACCTTTTCTTTCTCTTTCTATAGTTTTTGCTAAGTTACAATTTCTCTGTTTTGGTCAGGATTTTTCCAATTTCTTTTTTCTTGTATCAAGTAATGGACGAAAACATTTAAAAAAAAATTATATTCATAGAGCTGAACAAAATCAAAAATATTAATTCTATTTTTTCTCTTTCCATAATACTAACAAGAACATACTATGAGAGAGATTTGGCTGTTATTTCTAGCAAACTGAATAACCACACAGAGTTGTTCAATTGGCTCATTTGTTGATGTGTATAAATAAACAAAAACTAAAAGACACACACACACACATACATATACATGAATCTATGTGTGTGTATGTGTGTGTATGCGTGTATGTGTGTGTATGCGTGTATGTGTGTGTATGCGTGTATGTGCGTGTGCGTGTGTGTGTGTGTGTGTGTATGTGCGCACGATAAGTATCACATGGTGAAAATATATGCAACTTTCTCTTTCTATATTTTTTGCTAAGTTACAATTTCTCAGTTTTGGTCAGGATTTTTCCTATTTTGTTTTTCTTGTATCAAACAACTGACGAAAGCATTTCAAAAAAATTAAATTCATAGAGCCAAATGAAATCAAAAATATTAATTCTATTTTTTCCCTTTACTTTTTACTTTACTACAATATAATTAATTACCATATCCTATATACTGTGTCCTTGCATATTAGGTGAGTATTTCAGAAATATTTTCACCTTTTAAACAAAAGCTGTCTAATACATTCATATATGTTTTTCAATTGAAACACTCTGAATCATTTTCGAGATTTATTGTTTTAATAACAAGTTTTAAAATATTGATAATCACATGAGAGCGAAAGCATAGAAAGAGAGAATGGTTGCGCACAAAGAACAGGGGGTGGAAATAAGGTATCAAAATAATGTGAGGGTGAGAAGAGAAGAAACAAAATAAGCTAAGAGGAGAAGGAGCCTATCCTATGGCATAGGAGGGAAAGAAATCAGCAAAGGATTGAATGAATGAGCCAGGACCAAAGAGAAGTGTATTTTCAAAATAAGAGAGATAGAGATTAACAGAATTGAGAACATATGAATCAAGAGCAAAGGTAGATGTGCTTAGAAAATATGAGAAACAGAGCTGGATCTCTCTCAGCATACCAGCAAACCACAAAATCACACCAGCCAACATCACTACCACCTCCAAGCCCATCATAGATATGTGTGTGTGTGTGTGTGTGTGTGTGTGTGTGTGTGTGTGTGTGTGTGTGTGTGTGTGTGTGTGTGTATTTGTCCCCCCACTACCATTGCTTGACAACCGATGCTGATGAGTCTGCATCCCTATAACTTAGCTGTTCAGCAGAAGAGACTGCTAGAATAAGCACCAGACTTACTGGGAATAAGTCCAGGGGCCAATTTCTTCAATGACAAGGTGGTGCTCCAGTATGGAAACCGTCAAATGACTGAAACAAGTAAAAGAATAAAAGAATACGAGCAAAACATTCCGGACCACTAAACCAAGAGGGTTCTCTGAATATGTACGATGTGTTTTAAGGCTAAATAGTAATTCTGTTTACGCTTGCATAACAGATATTTTGGTTGGATTATATAGTTATCAGTTTTACACTTCTTTCTATATTCTGTAACTGTCACAATGTCACATTATACTTTTCTACTATAGGTACAAGTCCTGAAGTATTTGGTAGGAGGGGTCCAGTTGATTACATTGACTCCAGTATGCAACTGGTACTTAATTTATTGACCACGAAAGGATGAAAGGCAAAGTCAACCTCAGCAGAATTTGAACGCAGAACGTGAAGACAGATGAAATATTGCCAAGCATTTCACCCAGCATGCTAACAATTCTGCCAGCTCGCCACCTTTAATTGTTACAATATAGAAACATTTCTCATGGCACCAGCACACAATTTACAGATGCTTACATTTTTTATGTTTTCTGTGAATTTTTCATGAGTCCATCTAGTAACTATTATTACTTGTACTAGTTGGGTTTGATAAGTTTATCTGTTTATTTGTGTCTCTAAAAGTTGTTGGTTATTTAATTTTGTTATAAAACATTTGTTGAAGCCAGTTTGCCTCTGTGTAGTGACTATGCCAAAAGAGTTAGTGTGGTGGATGAGGTTGACAAGACTGAAAACAGATACATTTCTCTTTGGTCAAGCTCCAGTTGAAAAAGAAAGTGAGGGTAGAGAGGGAAGTTTTGCCTTCCCCCAGTATTTTTGTTGAAAAGTAGGAGGGAGGGGCCCATATGAATGGGCCTTCTCTGAACATACACTTGTAGGTCTGGGAGAGAGGTGCATGCCTGAGGTGCCCTTGGCAGTCAAGGTGATCAAGATGTGTGAAGTTCCTTGGTCAGCCCTGGGGGGAATTTTCCACCCCTCTGGGGAAATTTTGTTGTTTAAATCTTGATGTTGTTATTGTTTTTATTGTACACATGTATTTTTGTGCTAAGCCCCAATTCTTCCTTGTTTTGTATTGTCCCTTTTTGTCTTGTTTTTAGCCCTTGTGGCCAATAAACAAAAGATTATTATTATAAAGGCAGTGAGCTGGCAGAATTGTTAGCATGCCAGACAAAATGCTTAGCAGTATTCCTTCCGACTACATCTGAATTCAAATTCTGCCAGGGTCATCTTTGCCTTCATCCTTTCAGAATTAATGTAATTGACCTACCTTTTCCCTAAAGTTACTGGCCTTGTGCTAAAATTTGAAACCATTATTATTATTAATGGTATAATTACTATTAAGGTAGTGAGCTGGTAGAATCATTAGTGCACTGGACAGAATGTTTAGCAGCCTGTCTACATTCTGAGTTTAAATTCCACCAAGGTCAACTTTGTCTTTCATCCTTTCAGGGTTGATGAAATAAATACCAATCAAGCACTTGAGTTAATGTAATCAATTAGCCCCCTCCTCCAAAATATTAGGCCTAGTGCCTATTGTAGAAAGGATTATTGTTATTATTATTATTGTGTTGTTTTTTTTCTTCTTTCTTCAAATTTTCTTCCATTTCTCGCCGAGTGTTTTCTGAGAAACTTATTGTATGCACTCCCAGTTTACACATGCAAATTCACAGGCAAAATATGTATTTAAAAAAAAATTGATAAATAAAAAAAATTCATGAATGGATGTTGTTTTCACAGCGATAATGCTCTTCTCAGTACATAAGTCGTTCCAGTTAACACGATTTTTTGCACTTCCTGTAGGGATGGTAAGCCTGGTATCATTTTCAAATAGGTTTCAGTACCTTTTTTTATCATTCCTAGAGATCCTATAATCACTGGTATGGTAGTCGCCTTGAGGTGCCACATTTTTTCAATTTCTATAAGCAAGTCTTTATATTTACTGATCTTGTCAAATTCTTTCGCCACTATATTATGATCGCAGGGAATACTCATGTCAATTAATAAACACATCTGCTTTTTCTGATCTTTTATAATAATATCTGGTTTATTAGCTTTTATAGCCTTGTCAGTATGTACGAGGAAGTCCCAGAGAATCGATATATTTTCTCCCTCAGTCACAGCTTCAGGATGGTGTTTATACCATTTGTCAGCGGTTTTGATTTTATAATGCCGACATATTGTCCAGTGTAAATACTGGCCAACTCTGTCATGTCTTGCTTTATATTCTACAGATGCTAAGACTCTACCCCCTGAGATTAGGTGGTCTATAGTTTCAATCGCATCGTTACAGAATCGGCATTGTGGGTCAGCTCCATTTTTTATCACATTGGCTTGGTAGTTCCGGGTTAATAAGCTTTGGTCTTGAGCAGCTAATATGAAACCGTCACTCTCTGCTTTTAGCCCTGAGCTTCGTAACCATTGATGCTTGTGTTTCTGGTCGACATCAGCTTGTTTGCTACGAGCAACATACTTGCCATGCAGAGGTTTCTGTTCCCATCTGCTAGCTAATTTTTCATGTGCTTTTGTCTTTGCAATTAATTGCGCATTTCCTTCAACCTGATCAAGCTGGTGGGTATCTAAGAGATCAGTAGCGAATTTTTTGCTCTCTTTCAGAATAGAGTGAATTTTTTTTTTGGTCTTTCATGTTTTTCAACAACTTTCAGCATCCATTCGTTGGTTGTTTGAAGGTATTTGACCAGTCCGATTGTGGTGGTTTTGTATGTAAGTTCAAGCTGGATCAAGCCTCGACCTCCCTGAGCTCTGGGAAGGTAAAGATGATCCACGTCTGCCTTTGGATGGTGCATCTTATTACAAGTCAGTAGCTTGCGGATTTTTCTATCAATTTTGATTATTTCACTGGTATTCCAGTTAAGCACGTTGAAGCTATAAAGAACAACTGGGACTGCTAAGGAATTTATGGCTAACACTTTATATGCATTCAGCTCAGACTTCAGAACTGCTCGAACTCTTCTATAACATTCCTTCCTAACCTTCTCTTTCATGCTTGCATGTTGGATACCAGAGTCTTCATTTATTCCTAGGTATTTATAGGTTTGTTCCTGCTCAAGTTCCTTTATTACTATTTCAACATCTAATTCTATTGAACTTGACTTTACCAGTTTCCCTTTCTTAAAAGTGACTTTGGCACACTTTTCAAGGCCAAACTCCATCCCGATATCATCACTGAATCCTTTCACAGTATGTAGTAGTCCTTGAAGCTCTTCATCATCTTTGCCATATAGCTTTAAATCATCCATATAAAATAAATGGCTTATTTTCCTGTTGTCAATTTTGTAGCCATACCTTGTTCTATTCAGTTCACTTGAGAGTGGTATCAGTGCTATGCAGAAAATTAGTGGTGAAAGTGAGTCACCTTGGAAAATGCCACAGTTTATGCTAATATTGTTTGAGCGCAATACTCCATTAGAATGATATAATTGCAGCTTCGTGTTCCATAGTGACATATTATACTTTAAAAAATCTGAAATCACAGGAGAAATTTTGAAAATGTTCAGCGATTTCAGAATCCACAAATGTGGTATGCTGTCAAAGGCCATTTTATAATCAATCCATGAAGAGCTGAGATTTCTGCGCTTGTTATGGCAGTTCTCAAGGATCATGCGATTAATTAAGAGCTGATCTTTGCATCCGTATGAGCCTCGTCTGCATCCTTTTTGTTCAGTGGGAAAGAGGTTATTCTCTTCCATAAACGTATGTTTTCTCCACTAGAATAGATGTCAAAATGTTATAGGTAGTAGACAAACATGTTATAGGCCGGTAGTTTTTTGGGTCTTTGGTTTCCTTATTTTTTGAGAGGAGGTAGGTAATACCATTTGCCATCCAATGGGGAGTTTTTTCTGGGTCTTTCATAATACTATTAAATAGTATTACTAACATTTTGTGTGCGGACGAGAGTGATGAGAGCCAGAAATTTGGTACTCTATCAGTACTGGGGATTTCCACTTAAGAGCCTTAGTTAGTGCCCTCCTTAGGTCTGCGATTGAGATGTCTTCCCATACCTGTTCTTGTAGATTTTTGTAGGCATCTTGGATGCGTTTGATCCAGTCTGCACTTTCATTGTATGGTTTCTCATCACTCCAGATCCCTTTCCAAAAGTTTTCAACTTCTTCCATTAGGGGTGGATTTTCAATGGTTATTTTTTCTTTCCCTATTTCCCTGTAAAATTATCATTATTATTATTATTATTATTATTATTTGATTAAAACTCTCAACCTATTTTGCTGGGTGAGATGGAAAGTGTCAGCTGTCCACAGCCAGCAGACTGTGACACTTATTTACTGATCGTGTTTCAAGAACCATGAGAACTCTTACAGTTCCAAGCAATAATAATTTTTGTAAGTGTTCTATCTTTGCATTTGTGCCAACCTTTTTGAGCCACATTGGTAGTTGAGTATTAATATTTCCAAGCATGCCAATTACTACTGGTATCATGTCCACTCTCTTCATTGCCCACAACATGCTTATTTCCCATTTCAAATCACCATAGATGTTCAGTTTTTCTTCTTCTGTGATTCTGTTGTACCGGGACATACCATGTCTTTGCCCTTTGTATACTATGGTTTCCACAGAGCTGCCAATGAATCATTCTTGCCACATTGCCATGTCGTCTTTTGTAATTGCATTGTGGTAGTTTTGGACATTCACTAACAATATGCCATACTATTTCACCCCTCTCATCACATTATAATTATTATTATTTTATTATTTTAAAAAGGATTGACGTAACTCTTCACAAAGGTAAACAGTCAAGACAAAGAGCGCAATTTGATTGTAAGATTGGCCCAGGATTGGGTTCAACACTGGGGTCTAGTGAAACTAACAGGGCTGACAAGCTAACTGTGAGAAGGAATAAAACACAAATTTTCACAGTTCGCTTGTCAGGCCTGTTAGTTTCGCTAGACCCCAGTGTTGAACCCAATCCTGGGACAATCTTACAATCAAATCACGCTCTTCGTCTAGACTATAATAATAATGATAATAATAATAATAATAATAATAATTATTATTATTATTATTATTAATATTGTTCAGTAGTTTTATTTTTATAACGTGCTTTCACTTCACTACCGAGCGCAGCTCTGTGCGCCTTGGGTATGTGCTGTGGTTTGCTGTGGTGCTCTTATGGTTACTGTATTGAAAGTGTTTATCATTATTATCATTATTATTATTATTATTATTACTACTTCTGGTTGGAAGGCTAGAATGTCGGCGGAAACTTGACAAGTATTTTTGTTATCAAAACTGTCTTTGTTGATGTTATTGTTTAAATGGGAACGTAAAACAATAAATAGTCTTTGTCCCCAGAAAAAAGAACTAAATAATATTTGGGCCTTATGCCCAAATAAAAGTAGTTGCGAAATGTTTACACATTTGCAAGTGAAAAATGGTGTGGAGGGGCGTAACTTTCTTACACAAGACAAACCATTTTGTGACAACTGGAAAAGTCAGGAAAATGCAATTTTTGCTAACAGAAGTAACAATTTCGAGGACAAAATTGATAATGAATCCAAAAGCACCACAGACTCTATGGATAGTGATAAAGTTAACCGCAAAGAGCAAATTACTATTACGACAGAGAAAAGCAACACAATGGAGGACACACAATCACTTAATAGTTGAATAGGCAACAAAAATGTAACTGTCAACTCCCCAAACAGAAATAACGTGAAAAATACTATGATAACTGATATCAACATTGAAAATAACCACGCCAACAACACGGAGCAAAGAAGCTTAACAGAAAACAATAACAGAATGAATAACAATAACAAAAACATCGATGAGAAGACAACCAATACCAATGTTAAACACCAGCAAAAAAGAGGCAGGTGTATTTGCAAGTAACAATAGCAGTAACAACATGAACGATTCCACCACCACCATCAACAGTGAGAGCAGAACAAGTACTTTTGCCACAGCAGCTGCAAAATGCCAACAAAATTACTATGAGATAGACATCTCCAACAAAAAAGAGATGTTGACCCAGGCCCACAAACTCATAAACAGAGAAAAAACCTGGTAAAATATTGCAATCCCAGCTGAAGTGGAGATAGAAATTGAGAAGAGGACAGTAAAATATAAATGCATCTTGGTACAGTCTTGAAGAGCAGAACAACTCTCCCACCTTCAGGTGGAAATGGCACTGAGATCAATTAGAGAGAATGTCGAATTCTTCCAAAGGGCCCAAAGTTTTGGTACCATCTCGGTCCTTTTTAAAACAGAAGAGTTAGCCATGAAGCATTTGGTGGGACCCCGTAAAACTGACCAGCTTATAATGTACCCGTCCTACATGGGCAGAAGAACAATAAAAGTTTGTGTCTCCAGAATAACACCAGGTATCAACATATGGTGCCTTGTGGGATGTGTGATCATGGAGGACAGTGATACCCTTCTCCTAAAAGTCCAATGGTCACAAAGAGAAGACTGAGTTGGGATGGATTTGGAAATGCAAATCCAAATAAAACCACAAGACTTGGAGAACATCTCAGACCATGTCCGCTTCAAGGACAGGATGAGATTACCTCTGATCACCGAGGGCAGAAGGCCTCATTGCTTCACTTGTGGTGAAGTAACACACCTACAAGCATGTTGCCCTCAGCAAAAATGTACAGGGGTCTGTGGACCTCCATTGATACGAACACCAGCTGTAGAAAGATCTCCACCAACAACAGAAAAAGCAACAAAAATAGCAACAATGGCAATGGCAGAGGCAGATATAACAACAGCACTAGCAGAAAACTGTTGGAGAGTTCAACCATGAAAACCAACACCTCGCAACCAAGCTCAACAAACTCCCCCTCTCACAAACAAACACACAGAAAAAGATACACATGCAAACACAAATTTACTTCCACACAGAGAGGAGGGGGTTGCAACAGACACTTGTTCTATCACATTGAAAAGTGATGATGAGGGGGAACAAAGTAAATCAAAGACCGAAAAGAAGTCACAGAGGTGAGACATCTTGTCCTGCACCAAAACAAGATAACAAAGAAACTACACATACACCCACAACAAACACAGACACTCAGACAACTCCTGCAGCACCACAATCATCAACTAAAGCACCACAAGCACTAAAAAACCCACTGCAGACAGAAAAAATCCCAAAAAGAAACTCACATCACAAACACAACAAGAACAGCAAAAAAACAACGATACAGGTAGCTAACTTTGTGCTAGTAAGGAGGGCCAATAAAAAAGTCATGGTCCTCTTATTACAAAGGAAAGACATTGAAAAAAGTGGAGGAGAAATCTTCTTAGACTAGCATGTGCAATGTGCCAAAGGACTTAATGATAATGAGGATGGATTTGGATACTTTCCAAACAGTTAAGGATGCCTTTCCAGATGGTGAAGGGATCCCTCAAGTAAATGCCAATGCAAGGCTTCTACAAGGGTTCTCAAAGAGCCCCACAAAGAAATGGAGGTGGAACCACCCGATCTCCAATCAGGAGGGTAAGTAACATTCTTCATCTTTCTTTCCTACCTTTTATGGTGGTGTTGAGAGTAGGTTGCGTAAATGTACGTGGCTAGGGGTCATCCAGGAAGCAAGGTGACTTGCTCAATGACCTCAGGTAGCTGAATTTGGATGTAATAGCCTTTAGTGAGACCAGGATCGTGGACACATGCACCATAGTACCTATTTTTGACGATTTTGAGATCTATGCATCTCTTAGTTGACCAGGAACGGAGTGGGGGTGATAAGAGGCCTCGATCTTGAGAAACAGCTGGCCTTCCAGGGCCTGGAAGGTAAGTTGGTGGTTCTAGATGTGAACGATAATGAAGGCAGTGTTTTCAGACTGGTCACTGTGTATGCTCTGAATGGATCAGGGCAGCTGGATTTCTTCAGATGTTTGAAGGTGTTTCTAGGGACGTCTCACTCTTTTGTGTTAGTGGGTGACTGGAATGCCATCTTGGATGCAAATGTGGATTGAGTGGGGCTAGATAGGAAAGGAAGGTGCACAGGCCTTGCAAACCTGCTCAGTTGTTTCCAACTGGCTGACAGGTTCAGACTGGACTACCCAAATACCCAAGTGTGGACATGGGCAAACAGCATCAGGTCATCCAGATCTTATCTAGATAGGATATTTTGTAGGCCAGCAGACAGGGATAGCATAGGTTGTCCACAATTCAAACTCATCTGCTATACAGATCACAAATTTGCAATCTGTACAGTTGACCTAGATAGGCTTCATAAGCAGGGTCCTGGATACTGGAAGCTAAACGCACCCCTTCTGGCACGTCAAGCATTCAGAGACCAACTTAGCAAGTTAGTCTATCAAAAGTTGAAAGTTAGGTGCAGTCATCAACAACCGATGGTGGGTAGCCCTAAAATGGGAGATTAGAGTAGAAGCTGTAAAATTTAGCAGAGAACTAGCAATAGAGAAGACTAGAGTAGAGGGAGACCTAGTTAGAAAATTAGAAGAGGCATTGCAACCAGTGTGCTAGCAGTGTGATTGATTCTGAACCAATTCTTCAACACCAAGCATGAAGGTAGCATTGTCAGAGCTAGGGCACGTGCTCTAAAACAGGTGGGAACAAAAGCCGTTCGAGGGGCCTGGGTGGCGAAAGTGCAATGTGATAATAAAACTACAATTTGGTCTTTGAGGGATTAGGACAGGTACATGCTACACAAGTCCAAGCAGATTTGTGTGGAATTTCAGCAACACTTTGCTGAACTGTGCAGGAATTTGTGATGGGCCGGAAGCGGAGGTGAACTTCAATTCCTACATTGATGGCCTGCCACGGCTTTTGGCCAGTGATAGTGAGTTCTGTGAAATGCCAATAACAGCTGAAAATATATGGGACATGTTGGCTAGTTGCTCAAGAGAAAAGTCTCCAGGATTGGATTGTCCTGCCTTCGAGCTTTATGTTCATATGCCAGACTTGTTTGGTGAGCTTTTGTGGGGTGTCTACTGCAACTGACAGCAGAACGGGAAAATCCTAGATCTGTGAGCTGAGGTGTGGTGATGCTACTGAGAAAGGATCCGAACAAAGGGGACATTGTTGATAACTTTAGGCCTGTAACTCTGCTAAATGCAGATTACAAAATTTTGGCCAAGGTGTTAGCAAAGAGGTTGGCACTTATCATTGAGAGACTGGTGGGTGATGCACAGACTTGCACTATCCCCAACAAATCTATCCACGACAACCTCCATTTCATAGAGAAGGTTGTTAAAGAACCTGGTATGGGTGGGGCCCTGATCAACTTGGATCAATCGAAGGCTTTTGATAAGGTCGACCATCAGTACTTGGAGGCTGTCCTTAAGACAGCTGGTTTTGGTCCTGTTTTTAGAGGCTGGATTGCTGCAATATACAGTGACATCTGTTCAGTGGTCAAAGTAAATGACCACCTGTTGGTATCATTTAGCATCGCACGTTTGGTCCATCAAGGATTCCCACTCTCACCCCTTCTCTACGTATTTGCACTCAAGCCAACACTGCAGAAACTGGATGTTTCAAGGGGCATACTGCGTGAATTAGGATGTGGAAGATTTGTGTCGGCATATGTTGGATGTTTCGGAAATCGAGATGGTTGGCATTACCCTCAAGGAATACAAAGCGAATGACAGGAGTAATGATTAACCAGGAGAAGTCAGTGGGCCTGCAGCTCAGCACCTGGAGAAGCAGGCCTTTACTGACCAACGGCATTGTGGGATGCTGGACAGAAGGACCGGTTAAGTTGCTCGGGGTATGGTTCGGTCCAGACCTCCAAGTGGACAAGAACTGGGGTGAGATAACAGATAGGGTGACCAGTCTCTCTCAGAAATGGACCGAGAGGAAGCTGTCCCTGAAAGGTCGGGCAGAAGTGGCAAATGCATACATCGCATCCATTATGTACTACTGTCTGACTCGTCCCTTGCTCCATTTTGTGGCTGAATGGGCTGGTGTGCTTGCTCTTCTGCTTCCTGTAGAAGGGACAGGTACCAGTTGTCAGACAGTCCATTTGTTGTCAGCACCCATTGTGTGGAGGACTAGGCATGCCGTGGCTGATGATATGCAGACATGCGCTGATGCTGCAACATCTCCAGTAATACCTTAACAGTGAGTAGGTGTGTTCACTGTGTGTTGGACATGCTTTCCTGCAGCTCATGTCCTTGACGGGGTGACAGTCCTGGATCAGGCATAGACTGAGGCAGGGCGCTTGGCACTGAGAGTGTCCCCAAGTGCTCACAGCCCTCAGCCAGTCAGTGGAAGTTCCACCTTGGAGTTCTATAGGGGATTAGTGGAGGGCAAGAGTGACAACATTCCCAGAGAGATTCTGGGTGTCAAAAGGGATCAACTGGCTGGTATGGGTGTGCAGTCAGAGATGCACACAGGGTGAGGAAACCATTCTGCATGCTCTTATACAGTGTCCATGCATTGCTGACTTGTGGAGCTTCGTCGGACAGTTATTGTCTATCGTCCAAGTCCATCATGAAGATTGCCCTGCCTCCTTCCTTTGGTCAGGAAAGACAGGCAGTTTGCCTCTGTCTGGTGACTATGGTGAAAGAAGTTGTGTGGTGGATGTGATTAAGAGGTTTGAAGACAGGTACCTTCCACTTTGGCCAAGGCCTCATAGATTTTTTTAGATTCCACTTGAAAAGGAAAGTGACGCTGGAGAGAGAGGTGCTGTCACCCAGTAAGTTTGTTGAAAGGTTTTGAATGTGGCAAGAATGGCTCATGTGAATGAGCCTACTCTAACCCTAACCCTAACCCTAAGTAGGCTGGATGGAATGAAGAGGAGAGGGGTGCCTACCTGAAGTGCCCTTGGTGTTAGGGGGTCCAAAGGGTGTGAGGTTCCTTTAGTCACTCCTTGGTGAAATTTCCCCCCTATTGGGGAAGAACATTGTTGGTTTAATCTCCTTGTTAATTGTTGTGTTTGTTTTTTCTTTTTACTGTTTACACATTAACCCCACTGCCCCTCGTCTGTGTATTGTCCTTTATGTTTTGTGTTCGGCCCTGGTGACCAATAAAGAAATTATTGTTATTATTATTATTATTATTATTATTATTATTATTATTATTATTATTATTATTATCATTATTATTATTATTATTATTATTATTATAATAAAGGAAGTGAACTGGCAGAATCGTTAGCATGCCAGGCAAAGTGGCATTTTGTCCGTCTTTACATTCTGAGTTCAAATTCCGCTGAGGTTGACTTTGCCTTTCATCCTTTCAGAGTCGATGTAATAAGTACCAGTTGAGAACTGGGGTTAATGTAATTGACTAGCTCCCTCCCCCAAAATATCAGGCCTTGTGTCTATTGTAGAAAGGATTATTATTATTATTATTATTATTATTATTATTATTATTATTATTATTATTATTATTATTATTATTATTATTATTATTATTATTATTATTATTTCTAAGGCACTGAGCAGGCAGAAACGTTTGCATGCCAGGCAAAATGCTTGGCAGCATTTCACCCATCTCCACATTCTGTGTTCAAATTCTACTGAGGTCGACTTTACCTTTAATTCTTTTGGGGTTAATAAAATAGGTACCAGTTGAGTTATGGGGATTGATGCAACCAGCTTACCTCCTCCCCTGAAATTGTGCTGGCCTCATGCCAAAATTTGAAATCATTATTATTATTATTTCTAATTTTGGTATGGGGCCAGCAGTTTTAGGGGTAGGGATAAGTTGATTACATTGACACTAGTGTTCAAATGGTACATAAGTTATCTACTTTCAAAGGATGAAATGTTAATTTGAACTCAAAATGTAAAGAACCAGAAGAAATGCTGCTAAGCAATTTGTCTGATGCACAATTGATTCTGCTAGTTTGCTGTCTTGATAATAATAATCCTTTCTACTATAGGTATAAGGCATGAAATTTTGGGGGAGGGGGCAAGTCGATTATATCAACTCCAGTAATCAACAGGTACATTATTTTTTCACCCCTGAAGAGATGAAAGATAAATTTGAAATCAGGAAATGAGGAACCAGAAGAAATACTGTTAAGCAATTTGTGCAAATGATTCATCTTCATGATGATAATAGTCTAATAATATCAAGAATGAGGACATCTTTTATTTACCACCACAATCATGTTTGAGGGGAACAAAATAAAGACAAAATTTTCGGGTTAATACAGAATGAAATTATTAAAAAATGTATTTGTAGTATACAATAAAACAAAGGAAAGTATACATAGTATATAACAGTAAAAATAAAAGGTAATAGTGATATGATCCTCATGATACAGGAAGACCTCTAGGGTCAATCAAGGAAACCCACCACTGACTATCAAAAGCAAGAGTCCTCTCCAATTCTGTTCTCCAATTAACATGTCTATACTTATAATTATGCCATCTATTCTTGCCATTTTGTAATTTCCACCCACTGTTCATTAAATTCACTCAAGAACAGTACTGGCTTCTCTATCCTCACTTTGCCTTTCAAATAAAACTTGAAAAAGTTAATGAGATTTACCTAAGAGGAACAACAAAAATTTAGAGACATTCTACTGGAGGCCTCTGATGATAGAGAGGAGGAAGAGAAAGGGACATATAGCTTAGAGGACAACTGGAAGGTCCTGTGGAACAATTTACTGGGTGCCACTGACCAAATCTGGCCAAGGGTGACTTGGTGGTGGAACAAGGAGGTGGACAGTGCTATAAAAGCAAAGAGACAGGCCTGGAAGGACTGGAAAAATGGTGGAAGCAAAGCATTATATCAGGGAGCCAGAAGGGAGGCTAGGCAACAGGTTTACATAGCAAAAAGAATAGCAGAAGGTAAGAAGTTTGCCAATGTTATGCAGCATGACGATCAGAGGCATGAGGTGTTCAGGATTGCAAAGCAGTGTATCAGAGAGAATAGAGATGTAGTAGGTGAGAAATGTGTGTGAATGGATAACGGTATGCTTGCACTTAGTGACTAAGAGAAGAAAGATGTGTGGAGATGCCATTATAAAATGTTGTTAAATGTGGAGAATGATTGGGAGGAGAGTCTTTCAAATATTGAACCAATTGAGGTACCAGCTATCAGAGTGGATAGCAGTAGATAAGGCAATTAAGAAAATGAAGACTGGGAAAGCTCCTGGACCATAGGGTGTTACTGCTGAGATGATTAAAATATCAGGTGGTGTGAGATACAGCCTAGTCATTTGCATAGTTAATCAGGTTATTCAAGAAGACATCATCCTCGAAGACTGGTGTAGCAGTATTATAGTCAGCTGTTATAAGGGTAAAGGTGATGCCTTTAAAACAACTACAGAGGTATCAAACTGCTGGATGAGGTCATGTAAATTACAGAGAGAGTTATATCTCAACTAATTAGGGATAGAATTGATCTAGATGAGATGCAGTTTGGTTTTGTTTCAGGGAGAAGTACCACAGATGCCATCTTCAGTTGCAAGAAAAGTATTTGGTCAAAAGTAAGCCATTGTACTTAGCCTTTGTTGATCTGGAAAAAGCTATCAACAGAGTTCCCCTCTCTCTTATTTGGTGGTCTTTAAGGAAGCTAGGAGTAGAGGAGTGGCTTGTTAGAATGGTTCAAACTATGTACAGTGATGCTGTCAGTAAGCTGAGAGTTGGCCTTGAACACAATGATGAATTTAACATATAAGTTGAAGTACACCAGGGATCAGTTCTTAGTCCACTCTTATTCATCATAGTTCTTCAGGCCATTAAATGACTTCAAAACTGGATGCCCATGGGAACTACTATATGCTGATGATCTTGCTCTTATTGTAGAATCTGAAGCAGAATTGAAGAAGTTCCAGGTTTGGAAGCAAAACCTGGAATCAAGGGGCCTTAACTTAGTTTGTTATTAACAAGGAAGGAGATAAGACTCTCATCCCAGCAGGCAAATAGCCCTGTTCAGTATGTAGGAAAGGAGTGGAATGTAATTCCATTTGCTGCACCAAGTGTAAGCTATGGAGGCATAAGAGATGCAATGGAATTGTGGGAAGGTTATCAGATAAGGTCACTTTTGTGTGTGACAGATGCGCAGGAACAGTAAGTACTAAGAGCACGAGGGACTTAAACTTTCTCAAATGCTCAGGAGGCTCTCTTGAGGTAGTTGATAGTTTCTGCTATTTAGGTGACTAAATTAGTAATGGCAGTGGATGCTCTGAAAGTATTGTTTCTAGAATAAGAATAAGGTGGAAGAAGTTCAGAGAACTATTAGTTCTGTTGGCAGTAAAAGGACTCTCTCTCAGAGTGAAGGTAGATTGTATGATGCTTGTGTGAGAATGGCTTGTTACATGATAGTGAGACATGGGCTGTGACTGTGGAGGACATGCGTAGGCTGGAGATGAATAAAGGTAGTATGCTCCGTTGGATTTGTAACATCAGTGTGCATGACAAACAGAGCACAACTGTGTTGAGGGAAAAGTCAGGCATAAGAGGGATTAAATGTGGTATGCTGGAAAGGAGAATGCGTTGGTTTCAACATGTGATGCATATGAGTGAAGACAGCTGTATACAGATGTGCCTATCACTGAAAGTGGATGGTACCTGTGGAAGAAGGAGACCCAAAAAGACACGGGATGAAGACATGGGTGAGGACTGATTTTAGGATGTTGGGGCTCGCAGAGGAAATGACAGTGGACTGAGATATTTGGAGATATGAAGTTCGAGAGAAGACCTGTCCATGAAACTGAGTGCTAGAAGAGTTGTGTCCCACTCATTCTACCCTAAGAAATCGAACTACAATTCCTCCTCTAACTGCATCTTTGTCTTTCTCACATTTCATCAGCATCATCATCATCATTGTCATCGTTTAACGTCCGCTTTCCATGCTGACATGGGTTGTACAGTTTGACTGAAGGCTGGCAAGCCAGAAGGCTGCACCAGGTTCCAATCTGATCTGGCATAGTTTCTACAGCTGGATGCCCTTCCTAACGCCAACCACTCAGAGAGTGTAGTGGGTGCTTTTTACATGTCACTGGTCAGTCAGGCGGTACTAGCATCGACCACACCTGAATGGTGCTTTTTATGTACCATTGGCATGGGACAAGTCAAGTGGTACTGGCATCGACCACGCTCGAATGGTACTTCTTACATGCCACTGGCACGGGTGCCAATCAGGCGGTACTGTCATCCGCCACAACAATTACTTCACTTGACTCGACAGGTCTTTGCAAGTGCAGTTTATTGCCCAATGATTGAAGGGTACTCTTAAATGGACCAGTTATGCTGCACTGGCATAAGCCACAGTTATGGTCTCCCTTGGATTGCAAGGTCTTCTCAAGCACAGCATATCTCCAAAGGACTTGGTCATTTGTCATTTCCTCCGTGAGGCCAAACTTTCAAAGGCCGTGCTTCACCACATCATCCCAGGTCTACCTCTTCCACAGGTTCCCTCAACTGCTAGAGTGTGATACTTTTTCACACAGCTGTCCTCATCCATATGTAACATATGACAATACCAGCGCAGTCATCTCTCTTGCACACCACATCTGATGCTTCTTAAATCCAACTTTTCTCGCAGGGCACTTACACTCTCTCGTGTATGCACACTGACATTACGCATCCAGCAGAGCATACTAGCTTCATTCCTTGCAAGCTTACGTATGTCCTCAGCAGTCATGGAACATCTTTCACTGCTATGTAGCATGGCTGTTTGCAGCCATGCATCATATAGTCTATCGTTTACTCTGAGCAAGAGGCCCTTTGTCACTAGCAGAGGTAGGAGCTCTCTGAACTTTGCCCAGGCTATTCTTATTCTAGCAGCTACACTTTCAGAGCATCCACCCCAGCTACTGGCTTAGCCACTTTGGTAACAGAAGCTATCAACTACTTGTAGTTTTCCCCCCTGGCATGTGACAGAAGCTATTTTCTGCACATTTTCAGTGTTTATTGCCCCTGAGCATTTGCCACACACAAAATCTATCTTCCCAGTTAGCCATCCTTTGATATTTCTACATCTCTTATGTGTCCAAAGCTTACACAAGGTACATCTTATGGAGTTTCTACTTAGGCCTTTTCTACAGACCGAGCAGGGTCATCTACCTGAAGGGATTTGTGATTTGTCTGCCTTCCTACTTAAGACTTTGGTTTTTACTAGATTGACTCTAAGGCCCTTTGATTCTAGATCTTGCTTCCACACCTGAAACTTCTCCGCAAGTTCTGATAGTGACTCAGCTATTAGAGCAAGGTCATCAGCATAGAGAAACTCCCAGGGGCATCCTGTCTTGAATTCCTCTGTTTTTGCCTGGAAGACTATGATGAATAAGTGGGGGCTGAGGACTAATCCTTGGTGGACCCCTACCCAGAATTCTTCCCTATACTCATTGCCAACCCTCACTTTACTGACAGCATCCCTATACATGGCTTGTACAGCACTCACTAATCACTCATCTATCCCTAGTTTCTGCATTGACTGCCACATAAGGGATCAGGGAACCCTGTCAAAGGCTTTCTCCATGTCAACGAAAGCCAGGTACAGAGGTTATTTTTGGCTAGGTATTTCTCCTGCAGCTGTCTTAGTAGAAATATAGCATTCCCTGGCACAAACCCAAACTGTATCTCGTCTAAACTAACTTTCTCCCTAATTTGTCAGGCTATGACCCTCTCCATGACTTTCATTACCTGATCCAACAACTTGATACCTCTGTAACTATTCGTATCTAATGCATCACCTTTATGTTTGTAGCAATTGAATACTAAACCAGTCATTGGGTATGACTCCTTCATGTATCACCTGATCGACTATATGAGTGACTAGACTATAGCTGACACCCCCCAGATATTTTAGGCATCTCTGTGGTGATTCTTGATGGGCCGGGGGCTTTTCCTGTCCTCATACCCTTAATTGCTTTATCTACCAATTTGGATAGCTGGTCCCTCTTTTGGGTTGACATTTGGCAGACACTCTTTCTCCCATTCATTCTCTTCATTTAGTAACTTTTCATAGTGGTGTCTCCAAGTCTCTCTCTTTGCAGTCTCATCAAATGCAAGTGAGCCATCAGCCATGCACATGCATTTCTCTCCTATGACATCACAATTCTCTCTCACACACTGTCTTGCAACACAAAACACCTCAAGTCTCTGGTTCTCACGATGCAGCACACTGGCAGATTTTTTCTTATCTGCTTCCCCACTAGCTCGATTTCGATTTCGATTAACACATCTTTATATTTTCTGAGCTTATCAAATTCTTTTGCCAAGATATTATGCTCACAGGGTATGCTCACGTCAATTAATAAACAAACTAAATCAATAAACAAGCATAGGAGTGGCTGTGCTTACCAATCCCATGGTTCCAGGTTCAGTCCCACCGCGTGGCACCTTGGGCAAGTGTCTTCTACAATAGCCTCAGGCTGACCAAAGCCTTGTGAGTGGATTTGGTAGACGGAAACTGAAAGAAACCCATCATATATATGTATGTTTGTGTATATGTTAGTGTGTTTGTGTTTGTCCCACCAACATCGCTTGACAACCGATGCTGGTGCATTTACGTTCCCGTAACTTAGTGGTTCGGCAAAAAGAGACCGATAGAATAAGTACTAGGCTTACAAAGAATAAGTTCTGGGGTTGATTTGCTTGACTAAAGGCAGTGCTCCAGCATGGCCACAGTCAAATGACTGAAACAAGTAAAAGAGTAGAAAGACTTTATTGTTTTGGTCTTTCACAACAATATCTTGTTTATTTGCTTTGATGGTCTGGTCTGTATGTACTGGAAAGTCCCAAAGAATCATTACATTTTCTCTGTTAGTTACAACCTCAGGGTGGTGCCTGTACCATCTCTTAGAAGTTTTGATTTTATTATGCTGACACATTATCCAATGTAGATATTGGCCAACTCTGTCATGTTTTGGTTTGTACTCTACAGGTGCTAAAACCTTACACCCAGAGTCCAAGAAGTAAGATAGAGAGGAAGTTCTGCTAGGTTCCTCACAGGCAAAGGAACAGCGGTATGAGATTTTCTGGGCAGGGAACACTGACAGGGTTGGGGGTATGGGTATACTTCTTGCAGAGAAATGGGTTAAGGTAATCAAGGTAGTCAGAGTCTGTGATAGAATACTTAAGTTTAGATTAGTGCTGCAACAGGGTTTAGCAACCATCATCTCCGCTTATGCCCCTCAGCCAGGGCTACCTGATGAACAGAAAGACCGATTTTATGACACCCTCTTGCAGACTTTTCTTTATCACAAGAGTTTGTAAATGAATAATCTGCTGTGTTTATTTTAATGTATACAATTTGGTAAGAAATGGAAATGTATAGTTTATTATAATGTATACCAATGTATACAGTATGCTTCTCTGCCCTAGGTGTCAGGAAGACACTTGGTAAGAAATGAAAAGAGAATTGAAAAGAGATGATAATGAAAATAATAATAATAACAATAATAATAATAATAATAATAATAATAATAATAATGCCCGGATGGCTTCTGATCTGAATTGATTGGAAGTCTTATCATGTACATTGTTTTGTCTTGGTGTAAAAGATGGGCTACAGCAAATATTCTGCTCAATACCACAGATTTGCTTGTCAGTTGTTTGACCTTAATCAGTTGAGCATGTCCCTTGGTGGCTGACGATAAGTGCATCTCTGATCATCAGCAGAAGTAGTTGGGGAGCATCATAGTTATGTGTTGAGAGGAATTCTTTGGGGTTTGAATAATTCACCTTTGGAAACATGGATGTTTTGCTCAACACCCTTAAACAAACCTTATTCAGGGACCTTTGAGCGGAATGGGCTACTCGACCCGAAGAAAATTCTAACTGGGCCCCACCTACAAGGTTATGCGCTGTTTATCTTGATATGAGATCACCATCTCACGCACATATGGTTGTGATGCATGTGCCTGGTGTACCCTTATCAGACGGGTAGTCGTGATGGGTATATTGGGCTTCGTATATTTTACCCCAATGTCACTTTGATGGCATGCTCTGCTCTCTCACTCAATAATAATAACAATAATAATAATAATAATAATAATAATAATAATAATAATAATAATAATAATAATGATTACTGTAGCCCATCTTTTATACCAAGACAAAATATGTACATGATAATACTTCCAATCAGTTAAAATCAGAAGCCATGAGAGCAGCTTTCATAGCTTCTGATCTTGGTATAAGAGATGGGCAATAGCAAATATTCTCCTCAATTCCACAGATATGCTTGTCAGTTGTTTGACCTTAGCCAGTTGAGTATGTCTCTTAGTGGCTGACGATATGTGCATCTCTGATTACAAGCAGAATTAGTGGGGTAGCATCATAGCCATGTGTTGAGAGGAATTCTTTGGGGTTTGAATAATTCACCTCTGGAAACATGGGTGTTTCTTTCAACATCCTTAAACAACCCTTATTCAGGGACCTTTTGAGGAGAATGGGCTACTTGACTGGAAGAAAATTCTAACTGGGCCCCACCTGCAAGGTCATGTGCTGTTTATCTTGATATGAGATCACTATGTCACACCCTTATAGTTGTGATGCATGTGCCTGGTGTACACTTATCAGACGGGGAGTCATGATGGGTATACTGGGTTTCCTATAGTTGTACCCCAGTGTCACTTTGATGGCATGCACTGCTCTCTACTAAATAATAATAATAATAATAATAATAATAATAATAATAATAAACTACAGACAATACATGGATTTACCAAAGAAATAGATATGAAATTTGGATTATAAAAATGTGCCAAAGCAACCCTGAAAAGAGTAAAACTAGTTAAGAGTAGCAACATCACACTAGATAAAGCCAATGAAATAAGAGAATTAGACCAAAGCCAGACATACAAATATTTAGGAATCAATGAACTAGATAGGATACAACACACACAAATGAAAGAGAAAATAAAGAAAGAATACTATAGACGAGTTAGATCAATACTAAAAACAGAGCTCAATGCTAAAAACAAGATAATAGGTATTAACACTTTAGCTGTTCCAGTTATAAGTTACAGCTACAATGTCCTTAACTGGACACTAAATGAACTAACCAAAATAGACAGGAAAACAAGAAAAATAATGACAGGATCTAGGATGCACCACCCAAAATCTGACATAGAAAGGCTATATATACAACGTACAGAAGGTGGTAGAGGCCTTATACAACTGGAAAACTATTATAAAATAACCACCATAGGACTGCAAAAATACCTACTCCAGAAGCAAGGAAAACTAATATAAATAGCCACAAAACACGGGCAAAACAAAAAACTGTTTCCAGTATTTAAGGAAGCTGACAAATACAAATAAGAAATCATACTGTCTAACAAATACGAAGAAGAAGAAGAAACAACAAAAGCTATAAAACAAATGAAATCCAAACTAAAACTAGAACAGCAACGGACCATGATAAAACGATGGCAAGAAAAGCCCCTACATGGTAAATACTGGGCTAAACTAAATGCAAAAGAAATAGACAGAGAAAAATCCCAACAATGGTTGAGAAGCTCAGGACTCAAAGCAGAGACTGAAGGATTTTTAATTGCTGCACAAGACCAAAGCGTCCCCACCAGAAATTACCAAAAACATATAATGAAAAGAAACATAACAAGTAACTGTAGAATATGTGGAGATAGACAAGAAACAATAAATCATATTATATCTGGCTGCCCAGTCCTGGCTAAGAAGGAATATATTCACAGACACGACAGAGCTGGGACCTATATACACTGGAAGCTATGCCAACACTATGGAATAACAACAGAAAAAAGATGGTATAGGCACACACCAGAAAACGAGAAAGCAACCATACTCTGGGATATGCCAATACACACAGATAGAGAAATTAAGGCCAATAGGCCAGATATAGTTGTCAGAGATCATGAAGAAAAGAAAATGCTTTCTAATTGATGACATTTCTCTAAAAGAAATAGAGAAACTTTCAAAATAGAACGACCTGGAAATAGAGGTAACTCGAATGTAGAATCTAAAACCAGATACTATTCCTATCATAGTAAAAAAATATTCAGACAAATACATAACAAAAACACCAGGACTTACAAGTATATATAAAATACAGAAAATTGCACTACTGGGCACTGCACACATCCTATGCAAAACACATTCAATACAGTAACTATAAGAGTATTACAGCAAACCACAGCACATACCCAAGGCATGCAGAGCTGTGCTTGGTAGCGAAGTGAAAGCACATTATAAAAAATAAAACTACTGAATAATAATAATAATAATAATAATAATAATAATAATAATAATAATAATAATAATAATAATAATATAGAAAGGATTGAGGTAACTCCTCCTGAAGATATAGTCAAAATTAAAAGAAGAGTGCCATTTGCTATCTTGTGAACAATATTTTGACATCTTGCATGTCTTCCACTGGTTCAAAAAATAAATTTGTCAATCTACTTCATTTGGTTAATATAGAAAGGATTGAGGTAACTCCTCCTGAAGATATAGTCAAAATTAAAAGAAGAGTGCCATTTGCTATCTTCAGGAGGAGTTACCTCAATCCTTTCTATATTAACCAAATGAAGTAGACTGACAAATTTATTTTTTGAACTAGTGGAAGACACGCAAGATGTCGAAATATTGTTCACAAGATAGCAAATGGCACTTCTTTTAATTTTGACTATATCTTCAGGAGGAGTTACCTCAATCCTTTCTATATTAACCAAATGAAGTAGATTGACAAATTTATTTTTTGAACCAGTGGAAGACACGCAAGATGTCGAAATATTGTTCACAAGATAGCAAATGGCACTTCTTTTAATTTTGACTATATCTTCAGGAGGAGTTACCTCAATCCTTTCTATATTAACCAAATGAAGTAGATTGACAAATTTATTTTTTGAACCAGTGGAAGACACGCAAGATGTCGAAATATTGTTCACAAGATAGCAAATGGCACTCTTCTTTTAATTTTGACTATATCTTCAGGAGGAGTTACCTCAATCCTTTCTATATTAACCAAATGAAGTAGATTGACAAATTTATTTTTTGAACCAGTGGAAGACACGCAAGATGTCGAAATATTGTTCACAAGATAGCAAATGGCACTCTTCTTTTAATTTTAATAATAATAATAATAATAATAATAATAATATTTGGAGCGATGAAAAGACATTCAATGAAAATGCAGATTAGATTAGATGCACAGAGCTTACCAGAACAAGCATGAGAAGACATCACAATAGCAGACCTAAGGATAACATACAATGAAAATTCCCTGGTAAAGACCACATTTCTGGCTTGCATGGTTCCCATGCACACACAAAACGTTAGTTCAGCTATTCATTAAAACTATGAGAGATCCTAAGAAAACATCTGATTGGTTAGCAAGTGGTATTACTTACCTACTTCCAGAAAACAATGAAACCAAATTTTTCCAAAAGTATTGGCCCATAACCTGTCCGTCTGCCACGTATAAGATTTTAACATCCATACTCATGGAGAGAACATATGCATTTATGGAACAGAATATTTTCTCCACTGAACAAAAAGGGTACCAACAAGGCTCATATGGATGCAGACATCAACTCCTCATCAATCGCATGATCCTTGAGATCTGTCATAACAAACGCAGAATTCTCAGTCCCGCATGAATTGATTATAAAAAGGCCTTTGACAGCATACCACATTTATGGATCTTGAAATCACTGGATGTCTTCAAAATTTCTCCTGTGATTTAAAACTTCCTAAAGCACATGTCAGTGTGTAATATGAACCTTCAATTATACCATTCTAATGGAGTACTGACTTCAAACAATATTGATATCAACTGTGGAATTTTCCAAGGTGACTCACTTTCACCTTTAATTTTTTGCATAGCCCTAATACACCTTACAAGTGAAGCTAACAGAACAGGTGTAGGTATAAAATTGACTACAAGAAAATAAGCCATCTATCTTTTTAAGGATGGCTTAAATCTCTATAGCCAACATGATAATGAGCTTGAAGGCCTATTACATACTGTGAAAGCATTCAGTGATGACATCGGGATGGAATTTGGTTTTGAAGACCTCACATTCAGTGGTGTTGGATGTTGACAGTTATAAAAGAACTTGAGCAGGAACAAATTTACAAATTCCTTGGAATAAATGAGGGCTCTGGCAAGCATGAAAGAGATCAGAAATGAATGTTACAGGAAAGTGAGAGTAGTCCTGAAATTTTAGTTAAATGCATGTAACAAGATGTTAGCCATAAATTCCTTAACAGTTCCAGTTGTTATTTATAGTTTCAATATGTTGAACTGGAATATCAGTGAAATAAAGAAAACTGACAGACAAATCCGTAAGCTGCTGACTTGCAATAAGATACATCACCCAAAGCAGATGCAGATGCAGATTGTCTTTACCTACTCAGAGCTCAAGGAGGTCAAGGCTTGATCCAATTTGAAATCTCTTACAAAACCACCACAACTGGACTGGCTAAATATCTTGAAATACCTAATGGTTGGATGCTAAAACTTGTTGAAAAGAGAGACGTAAAAAGCTTCATTCTGTCTTGAAGGAGAACAAAAAATCTGTTAGTGAGTTCATGCATAATACCCAGGTTGAAAAGCATGATGGAAGTGCAACTGTTGTTGCAAAGAAGGTGAAATCAATGGCAGAAGAAAAAGCATTTGAATGGTTGGCTAATAGGTAGAAACAAAAACCTCTGCATGGCAAATATATGGCCTGTAGTAAACAAGCTGATATAAACCAGAAGCACACCCAACAGTGGCTACAGAGCTCAGGGCCAAAGGCATAGAGTGAAGGCTTTATCTTAGTTGACCCAAAAAAGTAAACCACTAATTTCTTGGTGTAAATTTTTAGCAACCTACAGAGTATAAATTAAGACATGACAGAGCTGGCCAATATCTTCATTGGTTAATATGTTGGCATTATAAAATCAAAACTTCTGATTAATTGTGCAAGCATCACCCTGAGGCTGTAACTGAGGGAGAAAATGTAATGATACTTTGGAACTTCCCAGTACATACAGACCAGACCATCAAAGCAAATAAACCAGATATTGTTGTGAAAGACCAAAACAATAAAATCTCTTTATCGATTGATATGAGCATACCTTATGATCATAATATTTTGGCAAAAGAATTTGATAAGCTCAGAAAATGTAAAGATTTGCTGATTGCAATCGAAAAAATGTGGTATCTCAAGACAGTTACAATACCAGTGATTGTAGGAACACTTGGAATGATCAAAAAAGGAACTGAAAATTATTCAAGGATGATCCCTGGTTTACCATCCATGCAGGAAGTGCAAAAGATTGTTTTAACTGGTATGTCACATGCATTGAAAAGAGTGGTGTTGCTATGAATTTTTTCCTTCTTTCCTCTTTATTTTCTTTGTTTTCTTCTTTTCATATTTTTCCCTACTTAAAAACTTTTTTCTTCTTTCCTGTTTCTTTCTTTCTCCCCCTTTTTTCTACCACATGACTTTGTAAATGAACAAGCTGGCATGTTTATTTTAATTACCTATCAATGTATATAGTGAATTTCTTTGCCCCAGGTGTTGGGAAGATACATGGCAAGAAATGGAAACAAATCTGAAAGAATTTATTAATGATAATAAGAATAACATAACAATAATACTTTCTTTATTGGCCACAAGGGCCACACAAAACAAAAAGGATGATACAAAACAAAAGACAGTGGGGTTTTGAATGTAGAACATGTAAACAGCAAAACAATAATAGTTAACAAAATATTAAAGAATGAAAAATCTCCAAAAGTGGGGAGTTTTGCCTGGGAGCAACCAAGGATTCCCACATATACTGGATACCCTGATTGCCAAGGACACTTTAGACAGGCACTTATCTTCATTTTCTCTTGTCTACAGGTACATGATCAGAATATGTCTATCCACACAGGCCATCCTTGTTGCATTCACTACCCTTCCATCTCTACCCTTACCCCCCTTTTGAAATGGCACTTGAAAAAGTTGATGAGAGGAAAGTATGTCTTCAGTCTTTTCAACCTTGTTCACCACACTAACTCTTTCACCAGAACCACCAAAAAGAAAGAAAACTGAGTAACCTTCCTGTCCAAAAGAAGGAGAAGGTGATCCTCACAATGGATTTGGCCATCAGCCAGATCTACCCTGCATGTGACAACAGCTGTTCGACAAAGTTCTACAAGTCAACAATGCCTGTACATTGGATAAGTGTAAGCAGAACAGTTTTGTCACTCTGCGTACATTTTGGTCAGGTCTGCAGATGAACAGATGTTTTCCTCTAGAAAAGACAACCAAATTGATTTCTGCTGATGCTCAGAGATTTCCATTGGATGTAATTCCTGTTGCTTGCCACTAATCTATAGAACACCATTGACTGCATTGACCAACTGGCAGACAGCTGTGAGCATTTGGTGACACTTCAGGTAGCATGTGCCTTGTTTCAGTCCATACTTGATCTGAGACTGAATGAGCATCAATGAGACAGGATGTGGAAAATTCTGTTTCACAAATGGTGACAACACCTACTTACAATCAGGGAAATGCTGGAAATGTTGCAACTTGAGCACATGTCTGCATATCATTAGCCATGGCATGTCTAGTCCTCAATGTAGCAGCTACTGACAGAAAATAGTCTGTCTGACAAGCAGGACCTGTTCCTGTTACAGAAAGCAGAAGAGTAGTGCACCAGCTTGATCAGCAGTGGAACTGGGCAAGGGACAATGCTCAGGTGGTAGTTGATGATGGAGGTGATATGCATTCACTACCTCTGCCCAGCGTTTCAGGGACATCTTCCTCATGCCTAATTTCTTGGTGAGACTGGCAACCCTTCTCATCACCTCCCACAAGTTCTTGTCCACCTGAAGGTCTGAACCAAACCAGATCCTGAGCAATTTAACCAGTTCTGCCCAGCACCTCACAACACTGTTGAGTGCCAAGCTGCAGGCCCACTGACTTCTGGTTAATTTTTTCTCCTATCACCACTTCACACTCTGATAGAGTAGTGCCAATTACCTTGATTTCCAAGATGTTTGACACTATTACCTACTGACCACATAAGATTTGTATCTTTCACATCCTAGTTCCACCTCATCTCCAACCAACTGCACACCACATACAGTTTAGCAAAGTGCCATTGAAATTCTGCAAACATCTGCATGAATTTAAGCTTCAGCCATTATCTTTGCACAAAGCAAGCAATTTCAACCCCAGTGTTGACTGATACTTATCTTATCAACCCTGAAAAGATGAAAGACAAAGTTGACCTTGGTGGAATTTGAGCACAAAATGTGGAGACCGGCAAAATGCCACTAAGCATGTCACCCAGTGTACTAACAATTATAGTAGTAGTAGTTGCCAATCTATTGCCCTAGTCTGTCTTTCATCTTTTCAGGATGGAAGACATATTTGGGCTCACCAAGATTTTAATTCAGAGCACAAGAGCCAGAATGAATATCCATGAAGTACTTAATCTAATTTTAACAGCTCTGTCAATTTGCTGCCTTACTTAAAAGCAACATAGATGAAAAATATTCAGACATTATTACCTTTTATATAGATTGTTGTTTTTTACTATTTGTTTATTCCACATAAAGTTCTCTAGTCACCATCTTGGTCCAAACTAGGCAAAGTTCGAATGCCAACTGTTTTTTTCATCGGTCCTTTGCGAGGGTCCAAAACTCTGTGATTTTCTCTTATATTCCTGGAATATTTTCAGAAATACATCAATTACAAGTAAAAAAAAAAAAGGAAAAAAGGGTGGGGTGCAGGTATTTTTTAAAAACATGTTGAAGAATAAAACTAAAGCAGGCAGGAACTCTACCCTTCAGTTCTACAATGTTGAAACCTCTATGTAGTTGCTTGTTCTGCAAGAAAAAGCAGCCAAATTTCTCCTAAATTGTGCTTAACTATCTTTAAAAAAGAAAGATACGTTCAACAACCAAATCCAATGATGTAAACAATGGTAGCACTGTGTAGTTGATGAATGTCCTCTGTGAAATACTAATTTTGTGCTATTCAGGAAAAGTCCAACACTTATGTGAGATAAACATTGGCTTTATATATCCTTGTGATTCAAGGAAGATTAACATTTAGTTTTGAACATCTCATTCCTTCATAATTTAGTTCTGGCAGTTCCCACTGTCATCATTACCCTTAAATGGTATCAAATCACTTATATACTCTTCACAGAATTTTCCCTTTCTAAATTCATTCTTTTATTCTTTTCTTTTACTTGTTTCAATTACTGAACTGCAGTCATGTTGGGGCACTACTTTGAAGGGTTTTCAGCCAATCAAACCAACTCCAGTCTGGTGTTTATTCCATTAAGTCTGGTTTATGCTATCAACTATTAAGTTATGGAGATGTAAACAAATCTACACCAATTCTCAAGAGGTGAGGGACAAATGCAAATACATAAAAATATATCCTTACACACATTCACACACAGAGATGCAGAATAGAACGTGAATGTTAAATGATGAAATGATGATAACATATATGTGTATATCACTTTCAAGTTATCTCTACAGATAATCTATAGAAAGTTATGATGTTTTGTATACAATGACATGTATGTAAACAATGTGATTGAAGAGACAAAAATAGGTAATGGGTATATATGCATATTTTAAGAGTTATTGCTCCTTCTTTGGTACCATGTCCACAAACACACCGTTTAAATAGCCGCTAGCTAAGTTTAGCAGTGTAACGTTATTGGATAGACCAATTTATATATTAGACACATTCCTGGCATGATTTTTACAGCTGGATGACCTTTTTAGTGTGGACTGGATTCTTTTCACAAGGTACCAGCACTGGTAGGGTCACCCAGTAATTTGTAAGAGGGGGTGGGGAATTGGAGGAGGTGGCCTTGTGCCAGGTGATGAGAGGTTAGAGTATGACAGAGGGATAGAAACAGGTATCTTGTTGTTGGGAAGATACATGGTTACCCAGTCAGAAGGAGAGAGAAAGAGAGAGACAGAATAATTAAGAATGAGAGAGAGTGCAAGAAAATGAGAGCGCAAGAGAGAGAAGAGTGAGAGAGAGTGAGCCAGAGATGGTGGTGAAGTACCTGGAGTGGAGTGAATGCAGTGACTGGTGGAACCTGGGTATATACAGGAGGTAGGAACAACAGGATAATAGTGATACAGTGGACAGGATAGTGAGGACAAGATTGGGGAGTGAGAGATAAGCATAAGCATAGTGCATAAAAAAGGGGAAATGTGAGGAAGAGAAGAGAAGATATAGTTTGGTTTAATGAGGTAGGGTGTGGGAAAAATTCTATTGTTACATGTAGGCGGAACACAGTATTTCAAGAACTGTTTCACTGAAATGAGCAGGACTATATCAGCATATTCGTCTCTCTTGCACACCACATCTGATGCCTCTTATACCCAACTTTTCTCTCAAGATGCTTACACTCTGTTGTACATGCACATCGACATACTAGCTTCAGTTCTTTCAAACCTATGCTTAACATAGGATGGAAGACATATTTGGGCTCATCAAGTTTTAATTCAGAGCACAAGAGCCAGGATGAATATCCATGAAGTACTTAATCTAATTTTAATTGCTCTGTCAATTTGCTGCCTTACTTAAAAGCACACAGGCATCATAAAGTCTACCTTTCACTCTAAGGGAGAGGCCCTTAGTTACCAACACAGGTAGGAGCTCTCTGAACTTTGTCCAGACTATTCTTATTCTAGCAGCTATGCTCTCAGAGCATCCACCACCACTACTGACTTGGTCACCTAGATAATAGAAGCTATCATCTACTTCTAGCTTATCTCCTGGCATTTGGTGGAGTCTATTTTCTGTACATTTTTAAAGTAGTACCTGTGTACCTTCTACACACAAAAACTGTCTTCCCTGTTAACTTCCTCTGATATTGCTGCACTTCTTATGTGTCCATAGCTTACATCAGGTACATCTTATGGAGTTTCTACCTATGCATTTTCTACATATTGATCAGGGCCATCTACCTGAAGGGATTTATGATTTGTCCACTTTCCTACGTACTTAGACTTTGGTTTTTGCTGAATTAATTCTAAGGCCCTTTGATTCTAGAACCAGGGATTCTCAACTGGGGTCCATACAGAATTTCTGGAGGTTCACAAATGAAATGCAGTAAATGGGAGTCCACAATGATTTTTCAGGGGCCACGGAAAATTGTACTTTAGACCAGTAGTTTCCAATGTGGACCCTGTACTGAGACGCAATGGTGCACTGAGACTAAGAAACTTGTTTAAAAAAACGCCCTGAAATATGATATTAGAAATCCAGCCTTTACTAAATTATTTACTACTTTACTTTTCAAAACATATATCTATGATATTTCTTGTGTCAGTTATCTCTTTCCCTCTCTCTCTTCTATATATGTATATACACACACACACATATGCACACACACATATGCACACACACATATGCACACACACATATGCACACACACATATGCACACACACACACAACCGCACACATACACATATCTTCATCATCATCATCGTTTAACGTTCGCTTTCCATGCTAGCATGGGTTGGACGATTTGACTGAGGACTGGTGAACCAGATGGCTGCACCAGGCTCCAATCTGATCTGGCAGAGTTTCTACAGCTGGATGCCCTTCCTAATGCCAACCACTCTGAGAGTGTAGTGGGTGCTTTTACGTGCTACTGGCACACGAGGGCCAGTCAGGCAGTACTGGCAATGGCCATGCTCAAATGTTTTTTCACGTGCCACCAGCACAAGTGCCAGAAAGGTGACGCTGGTAACGATCACGCTCAAATGGTGCTTTTTACGTGCCACTGGCACGGAAGCCAGACAGCTCCTCTGCAATGATCATGCTGGATGGTGCTGTTAACGCTCCACTGGTATGGCTGCCAGTCATCAAATTTAGTTCGATTTCGATTTCACTTGCCTCAACAGGTCTTCGCAAGCAGAGTTCAGTGTCCAATGAAGGAGAGGTACTCATATGTGGGCTGGCTACACCCCTAGCAAAGGCCATGGGTCATGATCTCACCTGGCTTGCCAGGTCTTCTCACGCACAGCATATTTCCCAAGGTCTCGATCACTAGTCATTGCCTTGGTGAGGCCCAATGTTCGAAGGTTGTGATTCACCACCTTATCTCAGGTCTTCTTGGGTCTACCTCTTCCATAGGTTCCCTCAACCACAAGGGTGTGGCACTTTTTCACACAGCTATCCTCATCCATTCTTGCCACATGACCATACCAGTGCAATTGTCTCTCTTGCACACCACAACTGATACTTCTTAGGTCCAACTTTTCTCTCAAGGTACTAACATTCTGTCGAGTATGCACACTGACATTACACATCCATCGGAGCATACTGGCTTCATTCGTTGCAAGCTTACGTATGTCCTCAGCAGTCACGGCCCATGTTTCACTGCCATGTAGCATGGCTGTTCATACATATGCGTCATACAGTCTGTCTTTTACTCTGAGTGAGAGGCCCTTTGTCACCAGCAGACATAAGAGCTCTCTAAACTTTGCCAAGGCTATACTTATTCCAGTAGCTACACTTGCAGTGCACCCTCCTCCACTACTGACTTGGTCACCTAGGTAACAGAAGCTATCAACTACTTCTAGTTTTTCTCCCTGGAATGTGGCAGAAGTTGTTCTCTGCACATTTTCAGTGTTTATTGCTCCTGAGCATCTGCTACGTACTAAAACTATCTTCCCAGTTAGCTTTCCTTTGATATTGCTGCACCTTTTATGTGTCCATAGCTTACACTGGGTACATCTTATAGAGTTTATACCTACTCCTTTTCCACAGATCGAACAGGGCCATCTACCTGAAGGGGTTTGTGGTTTGTTTGCCTTTCTACTTATTAGGACTTTGGTTTTAGCTTGGTTGACTCACATGAAACTTCTTTAGTTCTGATAGTGACTCAGCTATTAGAGCAAGATCATCAGCATAGAGGAGCTCCCAGGGGCATCATGTTTTGAATTCCTCTGTTATTGCCTGGAGGACTATGATAAATAGGAGGGGGCTGAGGACTGAACCTTGGTGGACCCCTACCTCTACCCGGAATTCTTCACTGCACTCATTGCCAATCTTCACCTTACTGACAGCGTCCCTGTGCATGGCTCGCACAGCTCTCACTAACCATTCATCTATCCCTAGTTTCCTCATTGACCACCAGATAAGGGATTGGGGGACCCTGTCAAAGGCTTTCTCCATGTAAACGAAAGCCAGGTATTTCTCCTGCAACTGTCTTACTAGAAATATAGCATCAATGGTGCTTTTCCTTGGCATGAACCCAAACTACATCTCATCTAAACTGACTCTCTCCCTAATTAGTTGGGCTATGACCCTCTCCGTGACTTTCATTCCCTGATCCAACATTTGGCAGACTCTCTTTCTCCCATTCATTTTCTTTATTGAGCAACCTTTCATAATGGTGTCTCCAAACCTCTCTCTTTGCAGTCTCGTTTAGTGAAAGTGAGCCATAATCCATGCGGACACATTTCTCTCCTACGACATCACGATTCTCTCTCACACACTGTCTTGCAACATGAAATACCTCAAGTCTTTGGTCCTCACAGCGCAGAACATTGGCAAATTTTTTTCTTATCTGCTTCCCCTTTGGCTAAATAAACCTGTCTCCTAGCTTCCATTCTGGCAGTCTGATACAATTCCCTGCTACCACCGTTCTTCCAGTCCTTCCAAGCCTGTTTCTTTTGTCTAATAGCCCTGTCAACAACATTCAATTCAACCTGCATACACTACACTATCATATTTTGCACTATATGATCACTACCTTACATAGGAGATAAACCCTAAGTAGGGGTGGGGATGGCATAAAGCCTTTAGAAGTGTTCATAGGAGACAACCAAATGATGGGAGAGGATAGGAACTACCGGTACAGGTGAAGGGGTGGGAGGGTGGGTGTACTGTGAACAGAGTAAGGCACAGAGAGAGATGGGGGTAGTGGTCAGAACACAAGGAAGAAAATATTCTTTTGGGATTTGTGTAGCATACTTTAACGCGACAGCAAATGTTGATAATAGTAAAAGAGAATTGAATAATCTGAGAGTTTTCGGTCAGCTAATCTAAGACAAAATTAGAGAAATAAGTGACTGTGTGATAAACTTTAATAAATGAATGAATGAATGTGTTGCGGTTAGGGAAATGTGTGAACTAAGGTTATTTTAAGGCAACAACGAGGAAGATGAAGCTATAGACAGAATAGTGAAAAGAACCAAATAAGGGGATTATGATCTGCACAGAAATAGAAGAGTAGATGAACGAGGTTGAAAAGAGAAAACTTCTTATCTGAGCATCTTCTGAGATTCGTATTTCTTCGGCAGAGGTATTAAATATATATAACAAAAGAGGGGGTGGTGTTTCCATGCAGGAAAAAATACAGGAAAATATGTTGTTGAAAATGCACCTAAATTTCAAAAACTCATAGATGTTTAAAATACATTCGTTTACATATATACCAATGATATTTTTTGTTTATCAATGGTAAAAGTTTAAGATTAGAAAAACATCTTTAAAAGTTTCAATGTTGACAAATTAAAATGTTTCAATGCTGATAAATTAACATGTTCAAAACAGAAGGTGTAAGTTTGAATGTTCATAGCAGTCAATAAAATTTAAATTGTATATCAATTTGTTTGAATGTACAAAGTTCATTAATTTTAGTGGTGGTTGACAAGTCATACTGAAAAAAACAAGTCTGAAATGAAAATAGTAAAAAAAAAAAAAAGGGAATTTGGTTTACAGTTTCTCTGATCCTCTTCTAATAGACACTTTCACTTGTAGTGGTATGTTTTGGGATCAGATGAATTTATAATTTTTTTCTGTGAGCAGACCTGATTTTTGATTTGTTAAAATACTGGTGCCTTTTTTTTCCGTGGGTAAGCTTGTTGTTCTGCTTGGTTGGTATCCTTGTGGATACAGTCATAAGTCGTTCCAATTGGTTGGTTCTCTTAAAGGGTTGTATTTGCTGAAGTTTCGTTTTGATCGGTCTGGAGTTAGGTGATGTCAGCAACTGTGTTTGTAGAATTTCATTGGACTGGAGGTGGGTGACATTGGCACCTGGTGTTTGTATGATTTGGATTTGTGGTTTCAGAACTCAGGGGGAAGATTGTTACTAAAGATTTAAAAACAAGTTTTTTTTGTTGTTCCTGGTTGTTTTTTTGTGTTGAAATTGAGTCTTTTTTCTTTTCTTTTTACTGCTTTTTCTTCTTTCTAAATGATATTCAGCTGTGGTTTATATTTTTTAATCAGTATGTTTTCCTTATTTAAACGGAATTGGGTTGAAGTGTTTCCAGTGCATTGAAAGAGAGGGAAGATTTGGTATTTAGGGTTTATGTCTATGGGGCATTGATCTAGGTGCTTGCTTACAGGAATTTTCCTAGTAGTGGGGTCCTGAATTTGTTGCCTGTGCACCGTAAGTCTATCCCTCAAAGTTTAACTAGTTTGACCAATGTAGTCACCACCACAACCTCCACATTTAAGAACATAGATGAAGTTCATCAAAGTACAGGTGAAGTCATATTTCATGGTGAAAGTTTGACCTGACTTAAATTTGTATGTTGAGCCCTCTAAGAGGAAGATGCAAGTTCCGCAGTTAGGGCGGTTGCACTTTTTGACTTGTGGGGTTGTATTTTTGGTGGGTAATTTGGCACTGGTGAGTAATTTTTTAGGAATTGCAGTTGTCTCTTACTTTTAATAATCCTATGTTTCTAGTGCCTTTTTCATTCATGAGTCTTTCATAAGGAGGGGTATGTTTTGGCAGATGATGTTATATGCCTCCATGTTTCTTGGATTGTGTGTTGATGCCTAAGATAAAGTTTTAAATGTGTCATAGTCTTTTCTTGTTTTCCGTAACTCTTGGATGTCTATCATTTTTGCATGTTCTATTCCATTTTTGATTAGACTGGCTGGGTATTTTCTATCTAGTAATGTGTTTTTTAGTTCCTTGAGTCGCTTTTCTTGGGTTTCGGGATTTAATGCAATCATGCAAATTCTTCTCGCTAAGTTGAATGGTATATTTATTTTAGTATGCTTTGGGTGGCAAGAGGAGAATAGAAGATATTGTTTTGAGTCCGTTGGTTTAAAGAAGATGTCAGTTTCAATTTCAATATCTCTCTTTATTATTAAGATGTCTAGGAAGGGTAGTTGTTTGTGGCTGTATTCCATTGTAAACTGGATACTGTGGTTAATGCTGTTGATTAAGTCTTTAAATTTTGAGAGTTGTTCAAGGTTATGTGGCCACAAGATGAAACAGTCATCCAGGTAGCGTTACCAGTTGGTGAGTAAGTATTTTTGGAAGTTGTCTCCAAATTTCAATCTAGTGTGTTTGTATATTTGGACTTCCAAATATGACATGACAAGGTTGGCAAAAGTAGGTGCTACCCTCTTTCCAATCACCATGCCCGATTTTTGTCTATAAGTGTTTTCGTTGAAATTGAAGAAGTTGTTCTGTAGGATGAATTTTATTCTTTCAATGATGAATTCCTTTCTGATTCTGTCAGGAATGTCATTTGGGAATTTTTCCAGCCAGTATTGTAAGGCTATTATTCTGTATTCATGAGGAATCGAGGTGTAGAGGTTAATTACATCGAATGAAACCAGGAGGGAGTCTTTGTTGGTTTTGTTCAGGAGATGGTTTAAAAAGTCCAGATCATACTGTATAAAGCTTGGTATATGTTGGAAAACAGGTTTAAGGAGGACATCAACAAAGTTACTGAGTTTGTGTGTCTCACACGAGGGACCAACCACAATTGGTCTCATTTTGAGATCTCTTGGGTGTGGAATATTTATGACTATAGAAGTTGACTTGCTACAGGCTTTGTTTATGGCCTCACTTTTGTGGATTTTGGGAAGTCCATAGAAGTTACTAGTTTTGCAGTCAAATCTAGTCAAGTAATCTGTCTCCTTTTTTGCTAAACCTTGTTGGAACTGGTGGATAAGGGTAAACAGTTAGGTCATTATCTTCAATTGACTGTAGTTGTTGATTTTTTCATAGTAGGTATTGTCTTGAAGGAGGGTTAGGATAGTGTTATGTATTTTTCTGAGTCCATGATAACTACAGTACTCCCTTTGTTGGCTTCTTTTATAATTATGTTGTCATCCTCCTTGAGATTATTAATGATCTTCCTATTCTTCTCAACTTGTATTTATTTTAAATTTTCGGGGTGCGAGTAAATTGTAGGGGAAAGTAGAAATCAAATCACAAAAGTTATCCAGAGTTTGATTTCTTCCTTGTGTTGGACAGTAGTTACTTTTATTGTGAAGGATTGATTGATCATTATTATCTTTATTCAGTAGTTCTTCAGTGATGTGAAGTTTTCTGCAGAATTCTTGGACATCATTTTGTATATCATTTAGGTTTGACTTTTGTGGTGTTGGGGTGAACTTTCATCCCTTTGCAAGAATTTTGATTTCCTGGTTTGAAAGGGCTTTATGTGAGAGATTTATCACCTTCGGAATCTCATACTTGGTTGGTGCCATCGAGTGTCCCAGTTTTGGCTCAGTTTGTCTAAAAAATGGTTTCTCTGGTGTAGGGAATTAGTGTTCAAGTTAACAGTTCTTCCATTAACCCTTGGTCTATTGTGGGTTCTTCATTGTGGCCGGCTCTGAGTGGGGTTGTCATAATGGTTATATTCTGTTTGGAAGCGGTGGTTATTGTGGAAGAAATGTTTCAAAGGGGAGAAGTTCCTACTTCTTCTTTGGTCCTGTTCGAAGTTTTCTCTATGTGAGATGTGTCTCAAATGTGGGGAGTTTGTATTTTTCTTATATTTCTGTCCAAAAAAAATTATTCATGAAGATGTTACATCTGGGACGTAGAGGATTCTTGGGGTGAGATGGGTTTCTGTATGTTTGAGTGAGACTGCTTTGTTGTGTGGCGAAGGGTTCTATGAAATTTCCCATTTTATGTCTTTGATGAGTATTTGGAGTCCTGGGGAGGGTATTGGTTATTCTTGGTTCTGGATGGTCATTCTGGTATTGTTCCGGTAGTGACTTTCTTCCGGTTGTATGAAGTTCATAGCTTTTAGTTTTTTTCAAGAAGGGGTTATCAGATTTGGTTTCCTCCTTGAATTTTTCCTCTACAGGCGAAAGCGTCTATTAGAAGAGGATCAGAGAAACTGTAAACCAAATTCCCTTTTTTTTTTTTTTACTATTTTCATTTCACACTTGTTTTTTTCAGTATGACTTGTCAACCATCACTGAAATTAATGAACTTTGTACATTCAAACAAATTGATATACAGTTTTAATTTTATTGACTGCTATGGACATTCAAACTTACACCTTCTGTTTTGAACATGTTAATTTATCAACATTGAAACATTTTAATATGTCAACATTGAAACATTTTAGTTTGTCAACATTGAAACTTTTAAAGATGTTTTTCTAATTTTAAACTTTTACCATTGATAAACAAAAAATATTATTGAAACTAGTTTGGTATATATGTAAATAAATGTATTTTAAACATTTACAAGTTTTTGAAATTTAGGTGCATTTTCAACAACAGATTTTCATATATATATATATATATATATATATATATATATATATATATATATATATACATATACCTATAGCCACACACATATACATATACATATACACACAAAAATACACACACACACATATTTATATATGTATATATACATATACATACACACATACACATACATGGATATATAAGTATGTTTGTAGTACTATGGTCGTCAATGAATATTCTCTTGGGAGCAGTGAACCAAGTTCGTTGTGAGCAATGCCAAGTGTGTGTGTGTGTGTGTGTGTGTGTGTGTGTGTGCACGTGCACGTGCATGTATGTGTGTAATTTAAGCCCTTAACCAACTGCTGTGGCTAGTCAGCGTGTCTGGGGCACTTTTGAAAGAACTGTCTGTGTGTATTCTTATCATTATTTCTCTCACCTTTCTAGGGAATTCCCAAGGGAATTTTATGACCAGCTGGTCAGTGGTACCCAAAGTAATCACAGTATATGTATATATGTCTCTTCTATTTTCTAATCATTATAAATCTTCCACTGAGGAGGGAGCCTGTTTCCAACAAAGATACAAGGCTCCATCTTTGAGATGTAGTTAACAGTCAAATTCACATTTGGAACTTGAGAAAAGTCTTGCATATGTATGTATGTATGTATGTATGTATGTCTGTATGTATGTATGTATGTCTATGTATGTATGCATGCATGCATACATGTATGTATGTATGTGTGTGTGTATGTAGGTATGTATGTGTGTGTATGTATGTATGTATGTATGTATGTATGCATGTATGTATGTATGTGCAGATTTGTATGTTTTATGTATGTGTAGTGAAACCATCTCCCCCACTGTTATATATAAACAAATGCGAGCGTAGCAGAGAACATCTCTTTCCCTGTCATCACCTGACTGACTTTTATTTACGCGGCAATTGTCTCAACTCCATTTGCCACCAGGACGCAAATCGACCAACCGTAGCCCCTAATAAGGTCACGTGATAGAGTGTTTTTCTAATGCTCTCTGGAGCCTATCTGTATCTATAAATAGCCTGCTAGATACCCGTCAATTCGTTGCGGCTCAGATCTTGTAGGATCTGGTCGTAGACCACACACGCGTAACACAGCACCAACCAACCAGCCAGTTCCAGCAACGTCATCAACAGCCTCGTTCAACTACGACTACCAGCATCGCCGCCAGCGTCAACATGACTTCTACACGTACACAGGCTACCAACAGCTACCAAACAGCCACTGCAGCTTCTCTTCTCAACCCTGTTTGTGTGAATCGCCTCACCACGAAATAACAGCCAGAATTCAGCCTGCGAAGAACATCTGTATTCAAGATCCCGGCCCGGTATAGAAGCTCCAACATCACGACGAGTGACCGCTCTGCCTTAACCTTAACTTCTTACATACAGACCTACAATCTAACTGTGTACCTCAACAGAACTGGCATTTCCTTATCTGTGTTACTGACTCTTATTTATACTCTGTAACTCTTACATACACATACACTATTTTGTTTACATGACGGCCTGTCTTATAATGTGTTTTATTATGTCGCATTCACTCACACACAGACATACAGTTTAATGCTCCAATGAATCTTACTGCTATTCATCTCTATCAGTTGCGTTTCTATCGTCTTCCTTACTGGCATTTCCTAGTTCCCTATGTTATAGAATTATAACATATTTATCATTTTATATTTTTGTGTTGACTGTGTGACACGTTAAAAAAGGAGCCTGTTTTCCATTCATCACCATTTCTCCTTTGGTTCGCACGGTCGTTCTTACATATGTATTCTCATGCATATAGTTGTATATCTAGACATGCTCATATATATTCAAATGATAAAGTTTTCCAGTGATGGATTGGATCTGTAGTCTTCGAATCAGCTTTCTCCTTTCTGGTTTTAAGAAGCCTAATCTCTCAAGATTGGTATTCAAGCAGTGTGTTACATATCCCAGGGCCCTAATAATTACAGCTATAAACCTGAACTTGTAATCTGGATAGAGTAACTGCAGATTTCTCAAAATTTCAGCATAGGAGTTCTCTTTTTCACTGATCTTCAGCTTTATGTTAATATCCGCTGGGCAGCTAATTTCCACAACTGTGCACAGTTTCTTTTCTCTATCCCAAATCATTATATCAGGTCTGTTGTTCTTACATTTTATTGAAGTCTTCACTGGTACATTCCAGCAGTATTCCTTTTCATTGTGTATGGCTATGGCTTCTACCGTATTGTGGGTTTTTATTTCTTTGTCCTCGGGATTATCTTTCCGATGGACTTCATAATAGTGTCCTAGCTACAGCGTCATGTCTCATCGGTAGATAATACTGTGATGACATTTTCGGACAACTGCTTATGATGTGGGTGATATCTTCAGTGCAAACTCCACAAAGTCTGCATCAGTTGTCACATTTTATGGCTTCTCCCACATCTCTATCCCTTTTGTACATCAGGTACTTGGTTGATATTTTCTGTTCCTGGATTGCATACACATGCCCATCAAAGTGGGAGGTAGTAATCTGGCTATTCATCCATGATAAACTGCTTTAATGATCAATGTTACTATCATTACAAAGCTTTCTAGTAACATATCCATGCATAGTCTTCTGTTCATATAGGCTCATCCTTTCATCTGATATGTTGTGGTATAGTTGTGCAACTTCTTTGGGCATGTAGTCTAGGTTATCAGACAAAGAGTGTTGCTCAAAGAGCTGCCTTTCAAGTCTTATGATTTTATCAGCCTCATGTATGCAAACTTGGTCAAAGGATGCACTTCGATGCTTGGTGTTGCCAAAGGATATAATGTGACATTCGAAGGCATTTTGGATCAGCGTTAAGGAAATTATGTGAGCTTGTTAGTATTTTTCAGGTTTTCACATCAATGGCTCGGATCTCATCAAGTGTCCAATCAAGCTTCTCAAATGTTGGTATGAGTACTGGCACTGAAAACACATTGTGGGCCACTGTTTTATTGAATGCAGAGAGTTCTGAGGTCCAAATTTTCTTTATTCAGCTGTAATATTCTTTAGTGACATGTGTTTTGTTACAGGTGCCATTGTAAGATATATTTTCATCCACCCCTAAATACCTGTAACATTCCTTATCAGATACAAGGGAAACAGTCAATTCATTGATGGAGATGTTACTAGTTTGGTTTATAGTCTTCCCCCTTTTCACAACCATGTAACAACATTTATCCTGACCAAACTCCAACCCTACATCATTTGAGAATGTTGTAACTAGGTCAAGGCTCCTTTTCATCTCATGCATATTCTTTGCATAAAGTTTTAAGTCATCCACAAAGAAACAGTGTATAATTTTTGTATTTCTGTTTCCTTGTGAACCAGTGAGCTATCCTCTAGACTGTCTTTACATGAATGACATGGGGTTTACAGAAAGTATAAACAACATCACAGAGAGACTGTCTCCTTGGAATATGCCTTTGTGATACTGTATTCTATCAGTGATAATACAGTCACTCTTTGTGTTTAATTTCAAGATGGTGGCCCACAATGAAGTCAGGTCAGCTATGGCTTTGACTATTCTCACTGGAACTTAGCTAGTTGAGGGCTTCTAGCATTCATGAGTGGGGAACAAGAGTCAAAGGCTTTCTTGTAATCTAGTAACATTAAAACTAGGTTCCTCCTATGCTCTCGCACCCCTGACATCACAGTTTTGTTGATTAGCAATTGCTTAGCACATCCCCAGACTCCCTTCTTCCCAGCTGCTTGTTCTGCTGTGATGATGTTATTGGTTTCACAATGGTCTTGGAGGAGGAGGTTTAAACATTCTGTATATATTTTATACATTAAGTTCTGGCATGCAATTGGCTGGTAGCTTTTTGCCATGTGGGTCGTTCTGTATTTAGGGATCAATTTTGTCTCCGCCAGAGCTAACCAGTGTGGTATGCTCCTGTTCCCAATAAAAGCTTGCTGGTACAGATTGATAAGATATGGTCGGTAAAATGTTAGCTTCTTGTACCAATATCCAACAATCAAGTCTCTTCCAGGTGCTTTTCCATTCTGGAGTTTCAAGCAGGCTATCCACATGTTAGAAATAACAGCCAAATCCCACAAAACTGTGATAACATAATGAATAACCCATTAGACTTCTTTTTTTTTTTCGTTTTAGTGACTGGGCACTGCTTTGATCCTTTTACTGTTTCACTATAATGCATGCAGAAACAGACAAAACAACGGTTCATTTTCATTTTTAGACAGCAGGATGGTGGGGAGAGGGTGAGGAATTTGGGGTTGGAGTTTTTCATAAAAAATTTGAAATTAAAATTTGAATTTGTCTTTATTTTTATCATATTCTTAAACTCTATATTTTCCCATGTAGATTGGAAAAAAAATTTGAAAATGTTTAAAAAAAAACCCACTTTAATTTCATGTGAATTACTTTGTCATATTACTGTAAGAAATTACCATTATCATCATCATCATCATCATCGTCATTGTTTAACAACCGCTTTCCATGCTAGCATGGGTTGGACAATTTGACTGAGGACTGGTGAACCAGATGGCTACAGCAGGCTCCAATCTGATTTGGTAGAGTTTCTACAGCTGGATGCCCTTCCTAACGCCAACAACTCCGAGAGTGTAGTGGGTGCTTTTACTACGTGCCAGCATGTCGATAGCCTGTTTGAAGGCCAGGGCTGGAGAAGTGAAATTTTGAAATTTTTTTCCAAAATCGGATCCTCCATAACCAAAAATGTGGGATTCTGTAAAAAAAAAAAAAATTCAATATATATCCATTTTCCTAAAAGCTATGATGGAAAATTCGGATCTTGCGAATTTTCTGAAAGTCCTTTCCTCACCCACCAGGTTCGTTTTCACAATTTTTTTTTTGGTCATATTTGTTTTATACACAGTTGTTAACACACAGCAGACTAGTTTTTCTTTTGCTTTTGTTATTGGGTGAAGATCTTTATATTAACCCAGACTTCTGCCCCGCTGACTTTGGATGATCATAACTTTCAGAAAAATGGATATTTTTTAATGAAATTTTCTACGAATAGGCGCAGGAGTGGCAGTGTGGTAAGTAGCTTGCTTACCAACCACATGGTTCTGGGTTCAGTCCCACTGCATGGCACTTAAGCAAGTGTCTCTACTATAGACTCGGGCCGACCAAAGCCTTGTGAGTGGATTTAGTAGACGGAAACTGAAAGAACCCTGTTGGATATATGTATATACATATACATGTATGTGTGTGTATATGTTTGTGTGTCTGTGTTTGTACCCCCAACATCGCTTGACAACCGATGCTGGTGTGTTTACATCCCTGTGACTTAGCGGTTCGGCAAAAGAGACCGATAGAACAAGTACTAGGCTTACAAAGAATAAGTCCTGGGGTCGATTTGCTCGACTAAAGGCAGTGCTCCAGCATGGCTGCAGTCAAATGACTGAAACAAATAAAAGAGTAAAATAGAGTATATGTGGTATATCATGTAGATTCTGAATATACAAACTATTTTTTGGGGGTGGGAGAATACACATGAACGAAGTCCCATGAAGTTTTTATTCTTTCTGAATGAAGAGCACAAATATATTGAATATCGTGTTTGCTTCTATCAGGACTGTTTGCCTTTAAAGTGAAAAAGCAAAACCAACATATATGACAGGTATGTAAAACATATTTCGGTATATTTTCTCTGTTCATTTCCACGTGCACACACAAACATACAAGCTGTTCATTTTCACTTTTAGACAGTGGGATGGGTGGCAAGGGGTGTGTGAATCAATTTTGGAGTTTCCTCATAGAAAATTTGAAATTAATTTTTTCCCATATTCTTAATCTCCATATTTTTCCACGTAGATTGAAAAAAAAAAAAAAAAATTCGGAAAAAAGTTAAAATTTAAAAATTTGGGGTGGAGAGATGGGAACTGAAAATTTTGAAAGCATGGGTTTTGGCATATTCAGAATCTCCGTCATTGAAAACAGGAATGTGCTGAAAAAATTTCAAAAAAAAAAAAGGTCGAATTTTTGTCATGCTGGTGTACTGGTAAACATTAACCAATTGTGTGATTTAAGGGTGATTTAGCTGTTATTTTTAGCACATCTCACGATCACCTGATACCTTCTGCATTTCTTTGTCGCAGGCATGTATTAATATTTGGACTGTCCACATTTTAAACGCCAATTAAAAAAACAATACAACAAACAGGTGATTGTGGCTTTTATTTTTTGGAATTTTCAGAAAAGTTTTGCGAATTTGTGTTCTATGCACTGGAATTCATATGCTTATTGCAAAAATATTCACAAAAATTTCCTGAAACTTCTGAAAAATAAAAAAGTTACGAAGAGTTATTTGGCGTGCTTAAACTAAAATTCTACTCTTTTGTCTAAGAAGAAATGCAGACAGTGTTCCATTTAGAAACCATGCTCAAAGACAAGTAAAACAATCCAGAAGAATATTCTAGAAAACAACACAATAAATTTCAAGCAAGAAAAATGGTGAATCAGTTATTTAGTAATCAATTATGTAAACATAATAATGGTTGACTGGCATCCTATGAAATTTTTAAAATTATAGCCAAGTTTAGGAAACTCCATAATATTGGTAAAACTGTAATTTTGCCAGTGGTATCTGTCATAATTTCATCATTTATGAAACAAAATGCTAATGAAATTATTTGTAAGATTCCTTTAAGTAACTCATCAGTATCAAAGTACATTGATGAAATTGCTAAGATGTAGAAAAGCAACTAGTAGCCAAATTATAAGTCCAGAAATTTCCTCTTCAGCCTGATGGATCTACCCTGAGTGATAGTATAGCTATTTTACAAGCATATGATCGTTTTTTGGCTGGTAATGAATTCAGAGAGGAAATGCTTTTTGCCAGATGTAAATTATTTCGAGAAACATAATATTCCCCTCAGAAATATAGTAGTTTGTGCTAATGACAGTATTCCGTCCATGATTGGCAGATACAGGGGTCTTATTACATATTTAATAAATGCTGTATTTTGTATACACTGTGTGATAACACCAGCAACACTTACTTGCAAAACAGTTAAGTGCACATCTGCACGATGCCCTTAATATTGTAATATTATTTACAAGACCGCATATTTCATGAACTCTGTAATCAAAATTAAGAATTTGAACACTTTGTAATTCACACAGAGATGAGATGGTTATCAAAAGGTAAATTGTCTGTGTCATTTTTTTTTTTTTTGCACTTTGCTACACTATTGTCTCATTTCTGGCTAACAACAATCTCAGCCAACAAATGGTTACAGCTAAATGTGATATATCTGATTTTTATCATATATTTGATAAAATTAATTTGATTAACAAACCACTTCAAGGAGAAAACTCTGATCTCCTATCCTGTAAAGGAGCTATTACTGCTTTTTGAGGGAAAGTACAGCTCTAGAAAATAAATATTGTATGCTGTGTATTCTTACAATTTCCTAGTTTGGAATCAATTAACAATAATCTGCATGATGATGACCTTGTATTGTATACTGAACATTTGAAAAACTTGCATGATGATATGCAAGCTCAGTTTAATGACTTGCTGAAGTTAAGTATACTGCATTGGGTGACATTTCTTTTTGAAGTTAATGTTGCTGACATAGATATCTGTTTGCAGGAGAATCTCATTGGATTGCACGATGATGAAATATTTCAGGCAAGATTTAAAGATGGAGAACGTAATGTATGGAAAAAAAATGACACTGCTACAAAGTATCCACTATTCTGGTGTGGAAGTGCAGTTGTACTTTTCTGCTTTTTCTTTATCTTATCTTGTTGAATCTGGTTTCAGCCATGTCACTAACTTATTGTAAAGCTTGTAATCAAATCGACTTTGTAAGAAAAGGTGATCTTCAATTATCATTGACAACTTTGGAGTAGAATATTGTAAAACTAGCAGAGCAACACCAACCACCAGACTTGCATTATATGAATTAACACTAAAGTACTATCGTATTTTAATAAATATATACTTGTATATTTATGACTCATTTTGTGAACATTCATTTTCTATAGATTTTAGTTAGTTGTTAAGAAATTGGTTATAGGTCTATAGTACACAAAATGTTTTAACAATTTTTATACATGTCCTAATGATATTTAATTATAAAAATACAATTAAATTTTTTAAACATCGAATGGATATGGTGGTGATGGTGGGGTCCACAGGAGTAAAATAGGAATCAAAGTGGTCCACAGGTAAAAAAAAGTTTGGGAACCTTTGTTCTAGACCATGTTTCCACACCTGAAATTTCTCTAATTCTGGTAGTGATTTGGTATAAAAAAACAAGGTCATCAGCATAGAGGAGCAACCATGAATACCACTTTCTGGTGAGTATGTAGTAAATCTGATTAGCATGGTTACTGGCTTTATGGGTTATCAGGTGACTGGCTGGCTTTCTGAAGTTGGTGTTGCAGATCATTAGGTCATTTGCATGACAGAACTCCAGCAGCCTTGTGCCCTCCTCATTTCAGGAACCAATTCCATGGTTCCCATGCACCCCATGGAAGACACCAGGGTGCTGCCCAACATGTCCTTTGAAATCACCAGCCATAAAGATAAGGTCACTGTCATTTATCTTCAAAGTGGCCTGCAAAAAAGTAGAGTGTCATAAAAGTATTCCTTTTGTTCATTTGGCAGATCCGGTAGGGGGATGTTTGTTGCTGTGCTATTCTGCAAAACTGGTCTAAGCTTAAATACCCTGTTACATACTCTGACTACTTCACTCACCATATTTATCCATGCAGCACACATCAACACATCTCCTTTCAAACATCTCAACAATCTCACAAGACCTACCTTTCAATGTGCCTACATTGACAGTACTGACACTGAGGAAATGTAAGGGGAAGCAGGAGGTGACACGAGGAGGAGTAACTGCAGCTATTGGTATCTGAAAAAAGGTTGTAATGAGCATTTGCCAACAAATATGTCATAGCAGTTGTCCTCGCATTTAATTCACCATTATTTCTGTCACCCTTGCTACTTCCACTGGATGTAGGTGCTATCCCAGCATTAATACAGCCGTGTTAGTACAGATACCAGTAAATATATATATAAGTTAACTAGTTAATTATTATCACCACCATTGGTGGTGGCTGTTGTATACCAGTATTAGTACAAAGCAATGTTAATGCAAATAGGATAAGGGTAGTTAATTCATTAAGTTTGGTTGACAAATAGGATAAAGGAAATTAATTTATGTATAGTTAGTGACTAATTAACTAAGCAATAAAACTGAGTACAACATGGTCATGTTTAGTTTTGTTTTCTTTTGGATGGAGTAGCAAGCTACAGTGTATGTGTGTGTTGCAGCAATGTGAGTGACATTACTGAGCAGTGAGTGGGGAGCAAAGAAGGGTTGCAATGAGAGGTTTCGGTACAGAGGAGAGATTTCTGGTATAGGTGATGGGGTGGTATAGGAGGTGGGGCAGTATAACTGATAGCGCAGGAAAGGGCAGACACATCGCAGATAAGCAAACATTGTAGCAAGTGAAGGAGATACAGAGCAAACATAAATTAAATTAGATTTAAATTTAAATAGTATTAACGAGGAGGTTCAAGCGTTAATGAAGATGTTGATACATACAGAGCAAAGCATAAAATTGAATTAAATTGAATTAAGTTAAATCAAATCAAGTTAGATTAAATTAGATCAAACTAAATCAAATTAAGTTAACACACATGGAGCAACAACATATGTAGATAAGGTTAAAAGGATAAAAGACCCATTTTAACTTATCTGTGCATATTGAAGATGTTGATAAATATGGAGTAAATTAAATTAAATTGAATTAAGCTAAATCAAATTAATTAAGTTAAATTAAGTTACTGATATATATATATATATATATCAAAATGGCACTGACATGTTAAGATGTATGAAGATAAGCTCCTGAAAAAAATTTGAAAACCTCCAAATAGATAGGGTTAGTAAAGTGTCTCTGGTTTAAATATATTATATATTATGACCAGTATACTATATTTAAAAAGAATATGTCTAATTTGATTGAGCTATATGCAGTTGTAAGAAAAAATTTTCTGATGTTAAAATATCAAGTCCAACATGGTTTGAATAAACGTGACTTGAAAGAAAATGAAAGAGAAAGAGATGTTAATTGCATTGATTGCAGTGTAACTGTGGTCACAAAAACTGCAACTTGTTGCTCAAAATACCAAATACAGGAATTGCTTTAATCAGAGGTTTTTTTTTACATATTTTTCTTTTATTAAAGCATCTGATGTGTAAAGACCACTCACACTAAGTTAGTATTCAAAAATGGAAAATTCCGTTCTACTTTTATTTTTATCCAACCAGTCAGAAGGCAAGGTAAGAAAAACAAAGTTCAGTATCATCTTCTTTCCTACTGATTATTTTGTCTTTTTTTGCAATTTTCTGTGCTTGAGAAGACTTGTCAAGCCAAGTGAAATTGTAGCTGTGGCTGGTGCTGGTGACACATAACAACATCCATGCCAGTGACACATAAAAGCACCCATGTAGGTGACATGTAGGTTAGTGTTAGGAAGGGCATACAGCTGTAGAAACCAAACCAAATTCAGACTTGAACCTGGTGCAGCTCTCTGGCTTACCAGTTCCAGTCAAACAGTTTAACCCATGCCAGCATGGAAAGTGGATGTTGAATGATGATGATCATCATGATCATGATCATGATAACATTGCTGTGCCTTTGTCTCAATCTACATACATTATACTAATCTGTTTATCTGTCTCTCTGCCTCTCTATTAATCTATCCCTCTTATATGTGTGTGTGTGTGTGTTTGGGATTGTGCATACACACACATATATATGTATGTACACGCATATATATGTATGTACACACATATGGATATATCCATAAAAACTATATTAATAGATATATTGGCATGCACATGTATATCTATATATATATTGAGTTATAAATGACGAGAGAAATAGTATGATGAAATTTAATTAACCATTGGAAAATGCGTATATCACAACACTTGTTTCATAACTTAAAACATGCAAAAATACTTTATTATATTTCATTACTGTCTGCATTAACATAAACAATCTTTCAAATCAATACAGATATAAAACTATCTCATCAGCCGAGAGAAAAATCCATGTTAAATAATGTTATATATATATGTATATACATCCTTATGCTTGTACTTGTGCATCTGTGAACATATGTAGGTATTAACGCATACATACATGTATATGTATCTGTATCTATACATGTATATATGTATGTCTGTATAAATTGATTTCAATAATATAACGTGTATATATATATATATATATATATATATATATATATATATATATATATATATATATATATATACATATATATATACATATATATATACATATATATATACATACATGTTTGTATATGATCTTGCCTATGTATGTGTATATATATTTATATATATATCAGCGCAGGAGTGGCTGTGTGGTAAGTAGCTTGCTTACCAACCACATGGTTCTGGGTTCAGTCCCACTAGTGGCAACTTGGGCAAGTGTCTCTACTATAGCCTCAGGCCTTGTGAGTGGATTTGGTAGACGCAAACTGAAAGAAGCCTGTCGTATGTATGTATATACATATATATGTATGTGGGTGTGTATATGTTTGTGTGTCTGTGTTTGTCCGCCCAACATCACTTGACATCCTATGCTGGTGTGTTTACGTCCCCGTAACTTAGCAGTTCGGCAAAAGAGACCGATAGAATAAGTATTAGGCTTACAAAGAATAAGTCATGGGATCGATTTGCGCGACTAAAGACGGTGCTCCAGCATGGCCACAGTCAAATGACTGAAACAAGTAAAAGAGTAAAAGAGTATATGTACATGTATGATTGTTTATGGGTCTATGTGTGTGTGTATATATATATATATATATATATATATATATATATATATATAAGGTTAGTAGAGTTAGCGGTTGGAATAACCATCTAAGGGATAGAAATATCCGTTTTTACTACCAGTATAAATTGCTTATATTAACCCTGGGCATGTATATGCAAGCATACTATGCTCATAGGATACAGGCAATAACAAAATAAACAAGAGTTTATCAGGAATCAAATTTAAATTAAGCAGAAAATGGAGAAAAGTTTTGATCAACAAACAAATTGACTACCGTCGATTATTATCTTTTAAATACAAAACTTTAGCATTTCTAACAGCTGTTTCTGCTTCTAATGTCTATCAGTGCAGCCAAAGAAAATTCTGAGAATAATATTTATCATACTGGTACATGGAGCTTCATCAGAGTGAAGACAAATACATAAAATAAAAGAAGAGAAAAGAACAGGGTCTCGTAATGGGGAAAGAAGGCTTAATATAGTCGTCTCTCTTGCACACCACATCTGATGCTTCTTATGTCCAACTTTTCTCTCAGGGTGCTTACACTCTGTCATGTAAGCACACTGACATTACACATCCAGCAGAGCATACTAGCATCATTTTTTTCAAGCCTACACATGTCCTCAGCAATCATAGCCCATGTTTCACTGCTATGTAGCATGGCTGCTTGCACACATGCGTCATACAGTCCACATTTCACCCTGAGCGAGAGGCCCTCTGTTACCAGCAGAGGTAGGAGCTCTCTGAACTTTGCCCAGGCAATTCTTATTCTAGAAGCTACGCTCTTACAGGATCCAGCCCCATCGTTGACTTGGTCACCTAGGTAACTGAAGCTATCAACAACTTCTAGATTTTCCCCCTAGCATGTGATGGAATCTATTTTCTGCACATTTTCAGTGTTTATTGCCCTTGTGCATTTGCCACACACAAAATCTATCTTCCCAGGTAACCTTCCTTTGACATAGCTGCACTTCTTATGTGTTCATAGCTTACACTGGGTACATCTTATGGAGTTTCTATCTACACCTTTTCTACACAGATCAAGGAGGGCCATCTACCTGAAGGGATTTGTGATTTATCTGCATTCCTACATACTAAGACTTTGATTTTTGCTAGACTGAATTAATCTAAGGCCCTTCAATTCTAAACCTTGCTTCCACACCTGAAACTTCTCCTCTAGTTCTGATAGTGACTCATCTATTAGAGCAAGATTATCAGCATAGAGGAGCTCCCAGGGGCAGCCTGTCTTGAATTCCTCTGTTAATGCCTGGAGGACTATGATGAATAAGAAGGGGCTGAGGACTGATCCTTGGTGAATCCCTAATCCTACCTGGAATTCTTCACTATACTTGTTGCCAACCATCAACTTACTGACAGCATCCTTGTACATGGCTTGTACAGCTCTCACCAACCACTCATTTATCCCTAGCTTCCGCACTGACCACCAGATAAGGGATCGGGGATCCTGTCAAAGGCTTTCTCCATGTCAATGAAGGCCAAGTACAGAGGTTTATCTTTGGCTAGGAATTTCTCCAGCAGCCGTCTTAGCAGAAATAAAACATCAGTGATGCTTCTCCCAAACACAAACCCAAAATGCATCTTGTCTAAACTAGCTCTCTCCCTAATTGGTTGGGCTATAACCCTCTCTGTGACTTTCATCACCTGATCCAACAATTTGATACCTCTGTAATTATTCCGATCTAATGTGTCACCTTTACCTTTATAGCAGTTGACTATAGTGCTGCTACACCAGTCATTGGGTATGACTCCTTCATGTATCACCTGGTTGACTATATGAATGACCAAATAGTTTAAGCCAGATACTTTAAGCATCCCAGCAGTGATTCCTGATGGGTTGGGGACTTTCCTTGTCTCCATACCCTTAATTTGTTTTATCTACCAAGGTACTGTCAATTCAGATAGCTGGTCCCTGTGTTGGGTCGACATTTGGTAGACTCTCTCTCTTTCATTCTCTTCATTTAGCAACCTTTCATAGTGGCGTCTCCAAACCTCTCTCTTTGCAGCCTCATTAAATGCAAGTGAGCCAGTATCCACATAGACACATTTCTCTCTTATGACATCACCATTCTCTTTCTCACACACTGTCTTACAATATGAAGCACTTCAAGTCTCTGGTCCTCATGATGCAGAACATTGGTAAATTATTTCTTATCTGCTTCCCTTAGGGCTAAGTAAACCTATCTCCTAGCTTCCCCTCAGGTGATCTGATACATTTCTCTGCTACCACCGCACTGTTTCCTTTCCCTAATGGCCCTGTCAACTACATTGTTCTACCACCACATTACCTTAGGTCTAGAGGGGACTTTGCACTATCCATAGATCTGGTCAGTAGCCCTCAACAGGTTGTCCCGTAGGAACCTCCAGTTCTTATATATACATATATATAATAGGTACAAGAGTGGCTGTGTGGTAAGAAGCTTGCTTCCTAACCACATGGTTCCAGGTTCAGTCTCACTGCTTGGTGAAGATGGATACCATTTTGGCATAATACCAACAAACCTGAAGACTGCATCAACAAAGCAGTTTCCTGCATGGAATTCAGTATCAAAGCATATTCTCCCTTTACTCCCACCAACCACGCAGTAAGCTAATTACACCTTATCTTTTGATGCAGTTCATTACTACATACTTTCATGAGACTGCATAGGCTCAGTTTATGTTTCTTTATTCAACAGCCACACTGGCAATCCAATGTCAACCCTTTGCTTTCTGCAACATTTCAACAGTACACTTCCTCTTTGCCATCTCCCATTGCAGCCCCTTTCCAGAATGTACCCATTTATGTACAATATCTCCATTACACCTACATTCTAATTGACTTTTACGTGCCACTGGCACAGGCGGCACTGGTATCAGCCATGACTACGATATCACTTGACTCAACAGGTTTTCTCAAGCACATATTGCCCAATGATTGAAGGGTACTTTTAAATGGGCCAATTATGTGACACTGGCATCGGCCACAGCTATGATCTCACTTGGCTTGCCGAGTCTTCTCAAGCACAGCATATCTCCAAAGTTCTATAAGAGTTGGATGAGATATGATGGCTCGGCCATCTCTCCCCAGTTCTTATATTTATTTATTAAATTCAGAAATACAACAACACGAGGGATAACGGTAACAACAGATCAATAATTTATTCCTGGTTGGTGTAGAGCCGTTTCGTTCCTGGGTGAACAGGCATGCCACTATAATACCAAAGGAAGCTTCGACCACATGTCGGTGCCGAGTTGTCGGAGAGTTTGAAAGAACATCTTGTTACGACGCCGGCTGGATGAATAAGAGAAGGAATGCTATTGCTTTTTTCTCCACCTGTTGCATTGCGCATGTGTGCTCGGATACTTCAGCTGGCGGCAAATCCCTTGCACATGCACAATGGCACTTACGAAGATGGCAGCCAAATGGCGGCCACACACGCCACTACAGTTCTCTGTCACTTGTCATTGCCTCTGCTTTACCACCTTATCCCATGTCTTCCTGGGTCTATCTCTTCCACAGATTCCCTCCACTGTTAGGTTGTGGCACTTCTTCACAGCTGTCCTCAACCATATGTAACACATGACCATACCATAGTAGTTGTCTTTCTTGCACACCACATCTGATGCTTCTTATATCCAATTTTTCTCTCAGGGTGCTTACACTCTGTTGTGTATGCACACTGACATTATACATCCAGCAGAGCATACTAGCTTCATTTCTTTCAAGTCTACACATGTCCTCAGCCATCACAGCCCATGTTCCGCCACTGCCACTGACTTGGTCACTTAGGTAACAGAAGCTGTCAACTACTTCTAGTGTTTCCTCCTGGCATGTGATGGAATCTATTTTCTGCACATTTTCAGTGTTTATTGCCACTGTGCATTTGCCACACACAAAAACTATCTTCCTAGTTAACCTTCTTTGACATAGCTGCACTTATGTGTTCATAGCTTACACTGGGTACATCTTATGGAGTTTCTACCTACGCCTTTTCTACTGATCGAGCAGGGCCATCTACCTGAAGGGATTTGTGATTTGTCTGTGTTCCTACTTATTAAGACTTTGGTTTTTGCTAGATTAATTCTAAGGCCCTTCAATTCTAAACCTTGCTTCCACATCTGAAACTTCTCCACTAGTTCTGATAGTGACTTAGCTATGAGAGCAAGGTCATCAGCATAGAGGAGCTCCCAGGGGCAGCCTGTCTTGAATTCCTCTGTTATTGCCTGGAGGACTGTGATAAATAAGAGGGGGCTGAGGAGTGATCCTTGGTGAACCTCTACTTCTACCCAGAATTCTTCACTATACTCCTCAACCCTCAGCTTACTGACAGCATCCCTGTACATGGCTTTTACAGCTCTCACAAAGCACTCATCTATCCCTAGTTTCCACATTGACCACCAGATAAGGGATCGAAGGCCCCTGTCAAAGGCTTTTTCCATGTCAATGAAAGCCAAGTACAGAGGTTCTTTTATGGCTAGGAATTTCTCCTGTAGCTGTCTTAGAAGAAATATAGCATCAGTGGTGCTTCTTCCTGGCATAAACCCAAAGTGCATCACTAACTCAACTCCCTAACTCATTCCCTAATTGGTTGGGCTATGACCCTCTCTGTGACTTTCATCACCTGATCCAATAACTTGATACCTTTGTAATTATTCTTATTTAACACATCACCTTTACCTTTATAGAAGTTGACCATGGTGCTGCTACATCAGTCATTGGGTATGACTCCTTCATGTATCACCTGGTTGACTATACAGATGACCAGATAATTTAAGCCTACACTGCCAGATAGTTTTAGCATATCAGCAGTGATTCCTGATGGGCCGAGGACTTTCCCCGTCTTCATACGCTTAATTGCTTTATCTACCAAGGTATTGTCAATTTGGATAGATGGTCCCTCTGTTGGGTCGACATTTGGCAGACTCTCTTTCTCTCATTCATTCTCTTCATTTAGCAACCTTTCATAGTCTCTATCTCAGCAGCCTCATTAAATGCAGGTAACCCATTATCCATGTGGACACATTTCTCTCCTATGACATCACGATTCCTCTCTCACACATTGTCTTAGAATACGAAGCACTTCATGTCTCTGGTCTTCATAACGCAGAACATTGGCAAATTTCTTTTTATCTGCTTCCCCTCCGGCTAAGTAAACCTGTCTCCTAGCTTCCCTTCTGGTGATCTAATACAGTTCCCTGCTACCACCACACTTCCAGTCCTTCCATGCGTGTTTCTTTTCCCTAATGGTCCTGTCAACTAGATTGTTCCAACACCACGTTACCTTAGGTCGAGAGGGGACTTTACACCAGCCACAGATCTGGTCAGTATCCCTCAACAGGTTGTCCCATAGGAACCTCCAGTTGTCCTCCACATTATGTGATGCTATATCCTCCTCTTTTTCATCAAAAGCTTCAAGTAATACGTCTCTAAATCATTGTCCATTCAGAGGATCCTTAAGCTTCCAGACCTTTTTTTTCCATGCTTGTCATCTTCTGGGCAACCATTTAGCCCTGATCCTGAAGTCACTAACAGCTAACCTATTTTGTGGGGTGCATGCTTCACCTTAGAATGTTTTAACATTTATAAGTAGCCATCTTGCCTGTTTCCTGGGGAGAATGTAGTCAATCTGATTAGTGTGCCCACCAGACTGGAAGGTGAACAGGTGACTGGCAAGTTTCCTGAAGTGAGTATTATAGATTGTGAGATCATTTGCATCACAGAACTGCAGCAGCCTGGTTCCCTCCTCAATGCAGGAACCAAATCCTTTGCCATCATGTACACCATGGAAGCTTCTTGGATGTTGTCCACCATGCCCATTGAAGTCACCAGCCACAAAGAGAAGTTCCCTGTCATTCTTCAACAAGGTAGTCTGCAAGAAGGTGTAATAAAATTGGTCTTTCTGTTCATCAAGTAACCCTGGCTGAGGGGCATAGGCCAAGATAATGGCTGCTTATCCATGTTGCAGCACTAGTCTAAGCTTAAGTATTCTATGACAGACTCCGACTACCTCGATTACCTTATCAATCCATTTCTGCACAAGGAGTATACCCATGCCTCCAACGCCATCAGTGTTCCCTACACAGAAAATCTTATACCTATGTTCATTGCCTGTCAGGAACTTAGCAGAACTTCCTCTCCGCCATACTTCTTGGATGCAGTACAAATCTACACGTCTCCATTCAATGTTCTATTTGAATATTGACTTTGTGTTCTTGAAATGTTACATCAAGAATTTAGTATATAACGAAGATTTTTCATTCAACTGAAGATGTAGCTTAATTTCTGCATTGTTTTAAAGGATTATTTGTATTACAGGGTGTACTTTAAAGAATTACTGATTAATTTTTGTCATTATTTTTAGTAAAGGGTATAAAAACACACAAATATGGTCCTGTACCACATTAAGATATGTTTCATTCAATATGTTCACCTTTAGCCTTCACAATTGCCCAAAGATGGCTGAGAATAGAGTACTGGAATGCTAGACAACTTCTTCACTTAAACATTCCTATGACATGACTAAGGCTTTCTTCAGAGTGCTGATATTTTTGTAAGAAAGTCTTGATATGTTACTTTCTAGAATGGCCCAAATAGCAAAATCCATAGGGTTGATGTCTGGGTTGGAGTGGGGTGAGGCACACATTCTTGTCTCAGAACCTGCTGAAATGGCTCCTACGCCACTGCTATGTTACACTGGATGTGTGAGAAGGAGCGCTGTCTTGCATGAACACATAATTATATCCAAATGCTTTGGTCACCCACAGCAAAATATTATCCTCCAACATTTTCACATAAATTGCCAAATTGACCTTTGTACCTTCTTTAATGAACACCAAGAGGAGATTTTCTACCATTGGATGACACTACTGCCTAAACCATCATTCTGGCGGGTTTCATTCTTCAAAACATCTTATGGGCACCTTTGGAAACAACATCTGACCTTGGGCCCAAATTGTCATTCTGGGTGTTCACTACAGTCTCCATAGTGAATATCTTTTTGTCTGACCAAATGAAGACATTGTCACCAGTGCTCTGAATCTCCTCCACCACTTTCTTGTACCTGTCCAGTTGCTTTACTTTGGAAGCAGCCAAAATTATGCCTTGATGTAATTTTAATGACTAAACAATTTAAGTCTTCATACATGAACTGTCACATGGCTGTCTGGGAGATATCAAGACTTTTAGCCATTTGCCTCATACTTTGCCATGGATTTCACAACACTCTCTTTCAGATGACATACACCAATTGCTTCGTCCTTATGGATTCTTTTCAACTTAGAATGGGCTTGCTGTCGACTGAACCTGTCTCACTGTAGTATTTCATGACGTTACAAACTGTTTTGAAATCACGTCTTTGGTGCTATGTCCTGCTTTTTTCAGAGCTACAATCTCACTTCATCAGTTAGCTGCCATATTGAAACATTTTACTCACTGAATGTAAACAAACAGTGGAGTAGTACATGAGAAATTGAATGTTGAGTAGTGCATTTTAATTATTTTTGTGCACTTTCAAACTAAATTCAATAAAATAAACTTATTTAAATAATCAGGAACTCTTTATCGTGCACCCTGTAATGCTGACATGTAAGTAATTTATTCATTACTAAATATAATACAATAAATTATTTTTACATGCTTTAAGTTAAAAAATAATTTTTTTGTGATATACAAATTTTCTAATGAAATAAATTTCATTGTACTATTTCTCTTGTCATTTATAACTTTATACATTCCTTATGGTTTTCTCTTGTATTGCACTATATATTCTATATGTTTTGTGGAATGATACATTAAGGAGCTTTTTTTATGAGTACCACCGGATTAGTTGAATTCATATATTGTGATATATATGTACAAAGTACAAAAATAAATGCAAAAGCAGAAACATATGCAGATTTTACCTGCAAGGGAACTGCTGGCACAGTGATGATGGTGCAAACTACTGTTTTGCACACTAGAAGCCCTGCCAAAACTGCATGGTCCTAAAACAAAATTCCTTTCCAGGAAGTGGACAAAAATAAAGGCACCAAAGAAGAAAAAGTTGCATACTGTCTACTCTTCATAAATGATATGCAGATGTAGTGTATGCTCCAACAAATAGCCAGCCTCACTCAGAGGTGAAAAGAACAGTAGTTGAACAAAATTCTTTTTTGTGCAAAGCACAAAAGATTGTGCAGTGGCTGACCTGGCTACATCAAACACAAACTTGGACCCACCCTCACCAACACACAAGGCCATCACAGTCAACAGATACAGGATGGCCACCACTAACACCAACACAGATGTTACACAAACATTTCTTTTTAACATAGGAGGTCTGTTGCACACAACTTGAAACAAGAATCTCTTTCCTGAGAGATCTTGCTACATGCAATCAAAGCTCTATGCATAGCACTTATTGAAAATGCATTGTAATGACCATGCGATGTGAGGTAACGAGAATAGTTCTTTAGTACATCACACAGTCAATCTTATCTTATCTTATCTTATCATATCTTATCTATTATAATAAATGTGAAGTTGTGTGTCTGTGTGAAGCCTTTTTAAAAGTTTATAGAAATCCACATTTTCCCCTTTTTTGTAAAAATTTTTGCATCAATGGAATTTTCTCGATGTGAACTTTCCAGTGCAGTAATTAGATTTTTAAAATTCCGTTTACTTTGTGTGATTTAAGGGAGATTTGGCTGTTGTTTCTAGCAACGTTTATATTTCTTCCCTTCTACCTGTAGCGGCGTTCATCGATCACGCGCTCAACATAAAATATAGAGAGTAAGAATGAGAGAGGGAGAGAGAGAGAGAGAGAGAGAGAGAGAGAAAGTGATACATACAAAGTTTTCTTTCTTTTTCCTCTCTCCCATTTAATAGTTTTCTTGTATCCCTCTACCTCTAACATATTTTTCATAACATAGAAATGTAAAAACACACAACCACACATATGTGATCTGTGACAACAACATACACAGAAACACATACACACATCAACATTATACATATAAGATTTAGTTTCTGTGTCTTTCTTATATAAACACGTGCACACATTGCTATTTTATAACTGTCTTCCGTTCTCCCTTCCTCTCTTTTCATTGCTCCCATTCTCTATTCCTTTCTCCCCCTCTCTCTACCTCTTCCTCTCTCGCTCTCTCAAATGCATACATGTGCAAGTACACAATCATTCACTAAAATATAACTCATGTTCGTCAATGTTTTGTAAATATACAACGATTTTCACTAGGGTGTTAGGGTTAGCGTTTAGGGTCAGGGTTAGGGTTTTATGGTTATGGTTAGGGTTACGGTTAGGGTTAGGATTAGGGTTAGTGTTACGGTTACGGTTTTAGATTCAGGGTTAGGGTTTTAGGGTTAGGGTTAGGGTTTAGGGCTAGTGTTAGGGTTAGGTTTAGGGTTAGGGTTGGGTAATCGTGCGAGTGTTAATCTGAAAAATTACAGAAATGTGAAAAGTACCTACCCTGCCATCTATTATAACTTTTGTTGTTCTGTTTAATATACACATAGATTATGCCTCCAAAGAAGAGAGTTTGCTGGGGAAAGAAAGCAACCGGTTTAAAATGACAGCAACAGACTGCACCAATTCACCACATTCCAGAAGCTACTTTGAACATAATGCAAACTGGTGCATCAACATCTGCCCAATCTGATAGAATTCTGGCAAAACTGTGTAGCAACAGATCGCCAGCAATTGCTTCATCACAAATTGCTGTCCTAGCTCCTGCTAAAAGGAATTACCCTGCTATGTATAATCAGGGCAGCGCAAAAAGTTGTTTTGCACAAGCATTTCTATAGCCAATTAGACAGATGAAATTTACGTACGCTTAATAATGTTACGCAAAACAGCCTTCAGACTTTCCCTATTAATTTCATCATCTTTTGAATTATGAACATATTTACATCATAAGGGTTTTTTTCGTTGTAAGGCTTTCTTTTTTAGTTGATTTTCACCTATCAAGACTTATCATAGATGGCGTAATAAGTCACACCAGGACAAGGTCGGGTTATACTGATAGTATATAATAAACGTGAAGATGTGTGTCTGTGTGAAGCCTTTTTAAAAGTTTATAGAAATCCACATTTTCCACTTTTTCGTAAAAAATTTTACATCAATGGAATTTTCTCGATGTGAACTTTCCAGTGCAGTAATTAGATTTTTTAAATTCCGTTTTACTTTGTGTGATTTAAGGGAGATTTGGCTGTTGTTTCTAGCAACTTTTATATTTCTTCCCTTCTACCTGTAGCGGCGTTCTTACACATCGATCACGTGCTCAACATATAATATAGAGAGTAAAAGTAAAAGAGGGAGAGAGAGAGAAAGTGATACATACAAAGTCATAGATTAAAATTTCCTCTGAGTATTTTTTACCTATTTTTCATAACATACATACGTAAAAACACACATAACCACACATACGTGATCTGTGACAACAACATACACATAAGCACATACACATATCAACATTATAGATATAAGATTTAGTTTCTGTGTTTCTTATATAAACACGCGCATGCATTGCTATTTTATAACTGTCTTCCGTTCTCCCTCCTCTCTCTTCATTGCTCTCGTTCTCTATTCCTTTCTGTCCCTCTCTATCCCTCTTCTCTCTCACAAAACATTCACTACAATATAACTCATGTTCGTCAATGTTTGGTAAATATACCACGATTTTCACTAGGGTGTTAGGATTAGGGTTTATGTATCACCTTCTCTCTCTCTCTCTCTCCCTCTTTTACTCTTACTCTCTATATTATATGTTGAGCACGTGATTGTTGCAAATCCGATGGAGCATACTACCTTCATTCCTCTCCAGTCTACGCATGTCCTCTGCATTCAGAGACCATGTCTCACTATGATGGAGTATAGCCATTCATACACAAGCATCATACAATTTACTTTTCACTGAGAGAGAATCTTTTTGTTGTCAACAGCAGTAGTAGCTCTCTGAACTTACTCCATCCTCTTCTTATTCTAGAAACTATACTTTCAGAACATCACCATTATTAATTTGGTAACCTAAGTAGCAGAAACTATCTACTACCTCGGCATTTCAGGGAGTCTAAGTTTCTTGTGCTCTTCGTGCTTATTGTTCCTGCACATCAACCTTATCTGTTAATATGAAAGTGTAGTAACGCCGTGCACATGCGTAGTCTCACGCATGCGTGGAATTCAACAACCAATCTTTCCCGCTTTGATCGATCTCTTTCTTGCTGGCCAGCGATTGAGCAAGGACGTGTCTAGCTGTCTCTCCATCTTTCGAACTCACGCTAGACAGCTCACATCAACATACCAACGTCCCAACAACCATGTTCTCACACACCGAAGACGTCTCAACAAACAAGATTAAAGATGTATATTTTCCACCTTAAATAAATATTGTTTATGTTGATAGTTTGGAGTTCAGCGTTCCGTTCAATTCTTAATTTAATATAGGAAAGTCAGGTGTACATCTAATGATGTATAACCCACTTTCCTATAAAAGCGACTTTGTCTGTTAACCTACCTGCAATTTCACTGCATCTTTTATACATCCATAGCTTAACTGGGTGCAGTAAATGGAATTACTTCCAACTCCCTTCCTACATATTGAGCAGGACCATTTACCTGACAGAAAGAGAGTTTTATCTGCCTTCTTGCTAACAACAACTTTAGTCTTTGCTATGTTAACTTTAAGTCCCTTTGATTCCAGGTTTTACTTCCAAACCTGGAACTTCCTTTCCAATTCTGTTTCTGATTCTGCAATAAGAGTGAGGTCATCAGCATATAGCAGTTTCCATGGGTATCCAGTTTTGAATTCTTCTGTCATAGCCTGGAGAACCATGACAAATAAGTGTTGACTAAGAACTCTAATCTCTGGTGAACTCCAACTTGTATGCTAAATTCATCACTGTATTCAAAACCAACTCTCACCTTACTGACTGCATTGCTGTAAATGGCTTGCACAGCTCGAAAAAGCTATTCCTAAATTCCTAAGAGACCACCAGATATGAGAGCGGGGAACCCTGTCAAAAGCTTTTTCCTGGTCAATGAAAGCTAAGTACAATGGTTTACTTTTGGCCAAATACTTTTCTTGCGACTGTCTCTGCTACCACCATTTTCTCAGTCTTTCTAGGCCTGTCTCTTTGCTTTTATAATGCTGTCTACCTCCTTGATCCACCACTGTTTCACGCTTAGCCTAGCTAGGACTTTGCACCAGCCACAGATTTGGTCAGCAGCACCTAGTAAATTGTCCCACAGGAACTTCTGGTTGTCCTCTAAGCTGTATGTCCCTTCCTCCTCTTCTCTATCATCATAGACTTTCAGTAGAATGTCTCTAAATTTTTGTTGGTTTGCTGGATCTCTGAGTTTCCGTAATCTTCTTTTCCAGTATGGTTTACTTCTCTGAGTCTCTCTAGTCCTAGTTCTGAAGTCATTAACTAGTAGCCTATGTTTGGATATACAATCTTCACCTGGGAAAGACTTCACATTTGTGAGCATCAATCTTTTTTGTTGCCTGGTGAGGAGGTAATCTACCTGGCTTATGTTCCCACCACACTGATAAGTGATTAGGTGGATAGATGGTTTTCTGAAGTCAGTGTTGCAGATCTTGAGATAATTTGCATCACAGAACTCCAGTAGCCTTATTCTCCCCTTGTTCTTGGGGCCAAAGCCATAACCACCATGAATGCTGCCTAACATGACCATTAAAGTCATCAGCTACAATAACTAAGTCCCTGTCATTTGTCGTTGAGGTTGTCTGCAGAAGGACCTCATAGAATTGGTCCTCCTGGTCATCAACCAAGCCAGCTTGTGGAGCATAGGCAGAGATAAATGTAACTGTTAATCTATGATAAGTCTCAACTTAATAAACCCTATCATATGCTCTGGTTACCTCAATTACCTTATCTACCCACTTTTCTGCTAAGAGTATCCCCACACCACCCACTCCGTCAGTAGAATTTGAACCACTGTTTCTTACCTCTGAGGAATCTAGCAGAGGCCCCTTTCCAATTAACTTCTTGCACACCATGCACAGCTACCTGGTGATGCACCATCATTCCGGTAATCTCATTAGATCTCCCCTTCATTGTGCCAACATTGATGGTTGTTGCCCTAAAATTGTGTACTTGGATGGGACAATGCAAAGCTAGTTGTTGTGAGGCTTTTATGTGTATCTGAAAAGAAGATCCGTGCAAACATTTTCTAGGTAGTGTAGAACCTTGGTTAGAATTTTCTCACTCCCATACAGCATCCAGATTAAAGGGCAGTAAAGAGAGGGGTAAGAAGGGCATGAAAGTCGCCTTATATGTCTATATATGTATACATATACTCGGTATTAATCTTATGTTTATATATACATATATCATATATGTTTACATATATTAAACACTACACAGTACAGTATGAATTTTTCATATTAATACATACGAACACACATATACATACATATATATACTTTAAACCATTCATCCACACATAAACCCAAATACACATATGAATGTGCAGTCCACATAAGCATACACTTAGATGTAAATATATACATACATGCCCTTAAGCACAAAGATCCACACTGACATAAATATATATATATATATAGGGTTCACATAAGTGCACACATACACTTATACAGTACTCTGACAGGCACATGCACACAAGTGTATGGGTACAAGAGTGGGGGAACCTCTACTCACAGAATAGGAGCATGGTTAGCTAAGAAAGAAAGTCATATATGTTTAGATGAGACGGTGGGGGTGGTCAGGCAGGCATAACGTGTTAGCAAAGATTGATGCCATTTTAACGTAACATTAATATTTCTATTGATACTATTATTATTAATACACCCAAAGCCATATAAATTGTACTATTCAAGTTACATATCATAAAAGCATAGAAGAAATCATACCATTCTAATCTATATACTTACATACAAACATAGAAAAACTCATACTATTCTATGTTACATATTATCATTTAAAAATATAAGGTGTGGCTGGAAATGCTGAATGGAGAAGGCATTAACTAGAAGTACATTAGAATAAAGTAAGACAAAAATTCAGATTTAGCTTCCATTTTTCACCTTGAATCAGATTATGTAAACAGACTATTTCTATCTAATGTATTGACAAAGATGGATGCTATTTTAATGTGATGTTAATATCTAAACTCATGTCTATTTAAATTTTTATTAATACACTCAAAGCAATATAATATCATAAATTGTGTTATTCGAGCTACATATTATCATATAAACACAGAAGCATATAAGAAATCGTACTGTTCTAATCTACATACAAACATAAAAGCATAGAACTCATACTATTCTATAAACATTTAAGAATCCCTAAAACGAAATCAGTGCATGACCTGGGCATTGACATGTGTAATGATGCATCTTTCCAGGTGCATCTTATTAATTTGGCTATAACATGCTTTCTGGATGGTTCCTCTGAACTTTCAGAATGAGCAAACAGGAAACCATGATGGTCCTTTGGAGGAAATATATATCCTCAGCCATTTAGATTACTGCTCTCAGGTCATGCACTGGTTTTGATTCAGGGATTGCAATGCCTCCTAGGCCTGTGTATCCTGTCTCCTAGTCATTCAGCTTCATGTGTTGGTAGTACAGGACTTGAAATTTTCTAGTATTAAACTCCATGTTATTTTCCGCAGCCCACTTATATATTGCATCCAACTCCTATTGAAGATGCACAACATCTCCAGGATTCTGTATCCTCTGAGAGACTTTTCTATCATCTGCATAGCTAGCAAGGATGGTTATCCGAGCTGTTGAGGGCATGTCTGAGAGGGTCACAATGAATAGCAGTTTGTCCAAGAGAGCGCCTTGTGGGACAGCATTCATTATTTGCATTTCCTTCTGTCTTTTAGAAAGTCATGTAGCCATTCTCCAAATTTTCCAACAATGCCAAAATTATGCAGCTTGTGACATTATACCATGGTCAACTTTACCAAAAAACTTTTGCAAAGTCGATATATATCATGTCCACATTTGAGTTGTTGAATAGCTGCTTTAGCACTCAGTCACAGTGCTGCAAGAGCTGTGTCAGGCAGCTTCTACCTGATTGAAACCCATGCTGGGTGACAGTCAGCAAGTCATTCTCTTCAAGGAGTGCAACTAGCTTTCTTCTGACTATTCATTTCATGACTTTGCTGATATGTGAGGTCAGAGAGATAGGCCTATAGCTTTTAACATCAGCTCTGTTTCCTCCTTTATGAATAGTGCATATTATTCCCTACTTCAGTTTGGTTGGGAGCTTGCCATTTGCAAAAAAGCTCAGAAAAAGAAGCTGCAGTGGGTTTGCAGGAGCTCATTTGTATTATTGCAGAAAGATTGTTGGGAATCCACAGGGGCCAGTAGCTGAATTTGTGTCTGCATTATCTATAGCTGGTATACACACACGTGCACGCACATGTAAGGAACAAAACAGTTTCATTCAAATTAGTTGGTACTATTGATTTTCAAGCATTTTAAATTTGAATGACAGAAGTTGATTGTTATTACTGTAAAGTGGGCTGCGATTGGTCGAGGAAGGTCACGTAGTGTCATAGTTTGATGTTGGTATTGGTCACAATCAGTTGGAAAATATTGCATGGTGAACAGGAAATTGGATAATTAATTAGCACATATTTAAATTGAAATTGAGCCTTTATAATATATTTTTGATCTCTCACCTTAATGTATAATCTTCCTGTGATAACTAAAATTTCAACTTTATCCATGGATAGTATATTTTTTCACATCACTTCTACTATTGCTGTTAGTTTTAGTATGTATCTTACTTATTTTTATTTTATTTAAATTAAAAGAATAGGATGTTTTGAAAGTTCTTAATAGTCTTTAATTAGTTTTCAAACCTTGTAAATTTTATTTAATGCCTGACTCTATAAGATCCTTATTATTCCATTATTCCATGGCTTGTAGTGGTATTGTTACTGTTATTCTATGGTTGACTTAAATAAATCTAATTCTTGTTCCATTATTATTATGCACTTGTTAACACAAGTTCCTGATTATTATGTACTAGTTAACACAAGTTCCTGATTATTTAAGATAGTGTAATTAAACTAGTACATAATTATCATGTTCTCTATTAATTGCTTGGACTGCTATTGTATTCTTTGTTAATTCCAACCATTCATTTTATTAGTTTCTTAAACCTTGATGAGCCCATTATTATAAACTATGTAAATCCTATATATTAATTCTTTACATTAGTTATAAAATAAATTTTATGTCTTATGTGTCCTTGAATGATATTAGATATATAAGTTTTAATTTTCACCATTATAATTCTATGTTAATTCCAATCATTCACTTAACCAGTTTCTTAAACCTTGATGAGTCCATCATTATAAACTATGTAAATCCTTATGCATCAATTCTTTACATAAAATAAATTTTATACCTTATGTGTCCATTAAATATGATATTAGATATATAATTTTCACCATTATATTCTATGTTAATTCCAATCATTCATTTTACCAGTTTCTTAAACCTTAATGAGTCCATCATTATAAACCGTGTAAATCCTATGTATCAATTCTTTTATAGTAGTTATAAAATAAATTTTATCTCTCATGTGTCTTTTAAATAATATTAGATATATTAGCTTTAATTTAAATTTTTAAATAATTTTAAATAATTTTTTGTCCAATATATATAAAAAAATTTTAACTTCACATCTTATCTATGGTTCTTTTAGACTTTACCAAAGCTTTTTAAATTAACACTACTTCATGGTTTTGCATACTGAATGTATTGATTAATTACATCACTATTATTCACATATTAATTAAGCTAATATTGGTATCTCAAAGTTTCCATACTTAGTATATGTAAAACAATACTGATACATTATTCTGATTAATGAAATCTATAAATAAAGACATACTGTATCTGTACATATATAGCAATTTTTTTTTTGACACTGTTGACCTAGGTTCCTTATGTTAAACTTCCCCTGCTACATTATAAACTGGTCTGCTAGTAGTAAAACTCCTCCAACCTATAATAGTGGTGTCACTAAAACCAAAAGAATCTTTATAACTATATCCATGTATATTGTTTACCCCTTCCCTTTCCTTATAAGGAAAAGGCTGGTGCCCTCTTAAGCTTTAAATCACTAGGTCTGATGAGATGAAACAAAAATAAAATAAAATAAAATCAGTGACAGTTAAAATTCTGCTTAGAATTAATTACTAGCCTGTTTGGTCTGGCTAAGTCAAAATGTTTTTTTGTATTCTTCCTTCCCACTTGGATTCCTTTCGTTACCAAACCGCCCAAAGCCGCCCGAAAAAGATTTTGGTTCATGTGAACAAGCCGCCCAAAACCGCCCGTAATCACCTATTCATATTTAAATGAGAATATCCGAGCAAATCTCGTTAGTACATTCGTGAAAACACGTGATTATTTGTGTAAACAGTTCAGCTATAGTTTTGTACAACGATCAACGTGTTTTTTTTAATTTTGTGAATTTTGGGAGATTTTTTTCCAAATTTGTACCTGTTGTGTTTTCAAAATTTGTAATCCTGACAAAAAAATGGATACGAATTTTATTCTGTCAAGCAGCGAGTCAGAATTCGAAGGATTTTCCGTTGAAGACCTTGATAAATCTAACTCTGTAACCGAAAAAAAAAAAGCACGTGGTATTTGATAATGAATCTGAGGTTTCATTTTCCGAAAATGAAAGCAGTGAATCCGAGAGCTCCGATGATAGCGATAAAGAGAATGAATTAGTACCTGAATGGAGTGAAAATTTAAAAACTCCTTCTTTCAGTGATTTTTCTGAAGAAACTGGACCAAGTCACAGTCTTACCCAGGAGAGTAAAGCTTTAGACTATTTCTTTTTGCTTTTTCCGATGTACCTATTTGAATTGTAGTATATTGTCAACTTAATGTGACAATCCCAATAAGGGAACACACTACTGCCGTTTAGCCCTAGGAAGCTGGACCGCTTCCTTCGGCCTTGACACAATTACTGTGTCCTTAAGTTTGTGAAGGGGAGACAAGCTCCCCCACCCAGCCTAGCCAGCATTCAGGCTGATGATGAGCAAAGACTCAGAAACATGTCCCTGAATGCTGGCTAGGCTGGGTGGGGGAGCTTGTCTCCCCTTCACAAACTTAAGGACACAGTAATTGTGTCAAGGCCGACAGGAAGCGGTCCAGCTTCCTAGGGCTAAACGGCAGTAGTGTGTTCCCTTATTGGGATTGTCACATTAAGTTGACAATATACTACAACTTTGTCGCTCCACTACTGCTTAAATCTCTCTGAGAGATTTAGAAATAGGCACTATCATGCTATTAGCTGTCAGAAGTGAAAGTGCTCACTGCTAGTGAAGTATCTGTCTGCCTGTATGCCTGTTGCTGGCCTGTCGATTCTTTGGCTACTGACAGCTAATACCATGACTGGCCGGAGCGAGCTATATGTCTGTCTGTCTCTCTCTCTATCTATCTATTACTCGAAAGTTCGCGCGTCCGCGCTAGCTAGTCGTGAGTAGAAAACACAAATTTAATATAAAAACATATTTCCTGAAATTGCAAATTATTTAAAATATAAAAATATAATTTTCAACAGAGAGAATTTATCAAAATAGAAAACAAATGAAATTTGAAGTTAAAAAATAATAGGATCGACCACTCACTACTAGCTAGCGCGGACGCGCGAACATTCGAGTAATAGATAGATAGATAGATAGAGAGAGAGAGAGAGAGACAGACATATAGCACGCTCCAGCCAGTCATGGTATTAGCTGTCAGTAGCCAAAGAATCGACAGGCAGACAGACAGATACTTCACTAGCAGTGAGCACTTTCACTTCTGACAGCTAATAGCATGATAGTGCCAAAATTATATTTTTATATTTTAAATAATTTGCAATTTCAGGAAATATGTTTTTATATTAAATTTGTGTTTTCTACTCACGACTAGCCCTGCGCGGACGCGCGAACTTTCGAGTAATAGATAGATAGATAGAGAGAGAGAGACAGACAGACATATAGCACGCTCCGGCCTGTCAGTAGCCAAAGAATCGGCAGGCCAGCAACAGGCATGCAGGCAGACAGGCAGATACTTCACTAGCAGTGAGCACTGCTGGAACACATCTATAGATGAGATAGAAGACTTGTTTAATATGTACCTAGTTAAATATGGTAGAGTAAAAAGAAGACAACAAGAAACACAGGGAATTACAGTTAATGGGAGGTAGATGAAGGATGTTGGAATAAATGATACAAGAATGGTGCCACCACCACCATCATCATCATCATCATCTGTTTTTCATGCTGACATGGGTTAGACAAAATTCATCAAAACCTTGTGTGTGAATGTGGAAGAAATACACATACATATATATAAATATACGTATATACTTCAGCAAGTTAATTTGGGATTCCTTAACAACAATGTAACCTTCATATAATTAAGGTATCTTTGGCCTGATGAGTACCTAGTGGAGTACCCCTTGTTGAGTAATTATTACATCAGCAGATCTGCTAGCTAGAAACATATGTAGCCTGGATTTTACCAGCTCCACTCCCTCAATTTGGATTTGGATGCTAAATCATGATGACGATTATGATTCATATCAACTCAAGTCGCTGACTGTGAGCTATAAAAAAATGTTTTTCAGCATACCAAACTTTGATATGGGAAAGGCCTAGAAGCTTCAACACCAATAAATTATTATTGTTCCTGAACATTGTTTTTTACACCTACCATTGACTGCTTGAAGCTTACAAACTTCCTACACTTAGATCCTTGTATCTTATAATTACATATATATATCATGCTAGCATGGAAAGCGGACGTTAAACGATGATGATGATGATGAAATATATACATATAAACTTACCCATCTCCATCCCGTTGTTGTCTTGGGTTGTGGAACTGGTCATTTTGTTGGTTCATCTGTGCAGCCATGACACAATTGTGTGCATAATGGCTGGTGATATTATTGTATCGCTGTTTCATCTTTAAGTCTTCTAATGTACTCTTGGTAATGTTAATCTCCAGGATGTACTGTTTACGTTCATCATTAGCTTTATGATATGCCTGTAATTTTAAGGAGATTTGTTGCATGTAAAAAACTACAGCATTAGTAGCCTAACGGAACATTTTTATCAGTGTTAAAATTTATTTAATTCTTACTCACAGCACAAACTTAAAAATAATAACACTAAGAAATATAGAAATATAAAGACTTAGAAGCAGCAAGAATATGGAGAGTGAAAGCAAAAATATCTTTTCAAAAACTAGATTTTGATAGTTTCTCTCTCCAAGGAACATTAGTAAATTTTATTTATCAAAGAACAGAATAAAGCTTGGCATGTAGTACCAACTAGTTTATGACATCCCACTTTGAAGACTACCTTCATGTGACCCCTCTCTGCCATGGTCTTGATGGTATGATGATGCCTTTTCACCACTCCATTTCCACTTGGCTGGTATGCCACCCTGAAGAAGCAGCTGACCTGCCACCCATCAAGCATTTCTTTCAGTGCCATTATCCAGAAGCAGCTCATCCACGGGACCTCGTTTGAGGAATATCTCATTTAGTACTCTCACGATTTTCTCTGCGGTCCCCATCTTCATCTCACTCCATATGGCCAACTGCCTTGGTCCGCAGTCAACCATTGAGAGGTACATCCCCTGCCGGTAGTGTGTTATGTCCACTGCCAGTCGTTTCCAGTTGTGGTCCACTGGAATACTTCCCGCCTCATGTACGCCCGGAGCAGGGTTGATGGACTGGTACCTGTCACAGCTGCTAACCACTCTCTGCACGTTCCATCTTGTTACATAGGAGTCAACTTTCCTAGCTAGAAACAACGTCCTGTCCACCTCATGTGATGCATGGTATGCAATCTCCAAATCACTCAGACGGCATACTGTAGCCACAGCCTGCTCCACATCCTCTGACACCTGCAACCAGGCTTGCTTTACCCTGATTAGGACGTCTGCCCTGTTCTTCTCAGAAGGCACAAAGATCATGCTCAGCTTCAGATCAAACTCAGCGGTTAATTCACGCAGTATCCCCAATCGACGCTTTATCAACATCTTTGTGGCCCCTTTGGTTTGCACCCTCGCTCATTGGTGATGACTGCCGTCACCCAACCAAGTACAGTGGCCCAATTGGTCCTAATTTCTATGGTGTGCAGCCCCCACTTCAAGGCTAGGTTCACTCCTTTCAAGAAGGCATCCAACTCCGCCACATTGATATGGTTGCAGTCATCCATCTTCCTGAGCCAGGCTGCATCTTCCACCACAACGCCTCCCACTTCTAAGACAACCCCTATCGCGATGCTACTGGTGTCACACCATATGATCCCATTCTTTGATTTGAGAACATACCAACTGCCTTTCACTGGATCCTCTGCTCTCACTCTGACCAAGGCTTCCTGCATCATGTCAGTCTTCTTCCCCACTTTATTGTTCCACTTCGCTCCTTCAGCTCATCTCTTGATGAAGCTACATGCTGTCTGGAGCCATCCACCAGCTTCCCACACACCAAGAACAGTTCCTGTCTACTCATGCTGGTGCCCAGTTTGGGGATCTTGTTCCTTTGCTGGAACACCAATGTGCCGGTCTTGTCTCTCCTTAGCTTGAGGCCCAGTGCAGTGCCTCCCTCCATCGCCTGTGGTGGCTTGGTCATCAGTACAAAACTCTTCAGGTGGCCTATGACCTCCATTGCTGGGATTATGGTTTCATCCACCATGATGACCTTGAGAATTGTTGCCATAAACTTTGGCGCTGAATTTAGCCCAAACTCCAGCCTGGTCAGACAGTATGTCTGGCCCTTATACCTGACAAGCTGATGCTTCCACAGTCTTTCAGTCACATGCACCTGCAGGTATGCCGACTTCAAATCGACTCTTGCAAGGTGTCCCCGCAGACATCTGTGGCCTCGCTGCCCGTATGACATGATATGTGGTCATTCAGCTCTTGGAAGTCAAGCACTGGTCTGACCTTATGCTTTGTGGGCTGTACCACTGCCATCAGCGGCAGGACTCTGCTCTCTACTTCTTCTTCCCAAGGGATCAATATGCCCTCCTTAATCCACTGCTCCACCTCCCCTCAAACTTGCTTCTGGCATCTCCTTTCAGAGTATGCTGATAGCAGCCCACTTTATTTTTTAATGTCAGGGGCTCTCCCTTCCAGTGCCACTCCACTGTCCACCTCTGGTCATTGAAGACAACATGAAAGTCCTGGTCTTCAGTGGTGTGTGCAGCATACTTTCCCCAATGCACGGTCTCGCCATATACGGTTTCCCCGCAACCCCGAATGTTACACCGGCCTCGTTGACAGTGACACCTCCTAAACAGATGATTGCATCCATCCCCATCACCACGTCAATCTCATCCACCAAGTGGCCAACTACAATTGCTTGCAGTGTCAACTTTATCCCTGCACCACAATCTGTGCATCTGTAATGCCTTCACAGTGTACCTCTCTTCCATCGACTGCCCTTACACTACTTTCTCCACTCCATGTCTCTACCACTTCTGGAGTCATCAGGGTCGTCGTACAGCCCATGTCCCCTCCACCAGAATGCTGACTACAGGTAACAATAAATGCGTCTCTATTGATCCGAAGGTATAACTACCGGCACAGTAGTCTCCCCTAGACCGTTTCCCCACAGACAGTCGCTGGCTATATGTCCTGCTTCTCGACACCGGTAGCAAATGACCTCAGGCTTGGGTGACTTGCAGTCTCACACCATGTGCGGGCCCTGACACCAGAAACACTGTCCTTTGAATGGTCACACATGTTCCTTGTTTGACCCCTCTCCACTACTCCTTGCTCAGCCACTTTTCGTTGTTGCAGTCGCTGCTACAGGCGTCATCCTGCAACACAAAACTAGCACGCAAGCCCAAGATATAATGTCTGCCATTGCCATAGAGTTAACGTTCGGCAGCTTTTGCAACTTGACCGACATGTGGTCAGGAAAGCCAGTCACAAACACTAACTTAACCGTTCGGTCCAGTGATTCACCTTCATGTCCCACTAGTTTAGCCAATCTCCTGAGTTCATCGGCAAATACATCGACCTGTTTGCTGGTCCACTTTGCTTTCCCCAGGCGAGCATATGCTTTGAACATTGCTTCTGCAAAGGCCTCCATCAAACAGATTTCTATTTTTTCCGTGCTAAGTTGGTCCCTTTCTTCCATTTCTAGGTATAGCACCAACGCCGAACCATCTAGGTACAGCGGTATAAAACTCGCAAAGTCATAACAAATGACCATATCTAAATGCATTAAAAACACTATAACATATTCAGAATACTATTTCAGAAAATTATCTCCATTCTCTTTGAGCAAATAAAAGATAAATTTAGATGGGGCAAAAGGAGTAAGATAAAATAAGGTAAATTTGCCTCTTCAATTCTTCACAATTACATTTGAAAAAAAAAATCATACACATCAATATCTTTCAAAGACACCAGAAAGATCAGAAATTCAACAAAATTTAAAATATCTAGGTTAAATGAAAGAGAATCATGGAAAAATGGCAAAATATGAAATTAACAAAACTTGATTAAATCAAAAACCTTAACATAAAATATTCTCTATAGCTTCTTCACAATCTGCTGGAGTGGCTCTCAGCAGGATTCTAGTTCAAGCACCCCATATAACTCCTCATAACTATTTTATATTTTGGAATTTTCGAAACAATTTTGTGAATTTGTGTTCTACACAGACAGAAGACACCAGAAGTGCCAAGTGGAACAAAATGCTTAGCCAGCAAAATTAAGAAAAAAACTATTTAGATATGTTTACCATAAAAAAGACATACCTGTTACAGGTTGTACGGGGTTACATGTTACCAGTAGCTTTCAAGAGTGACCAATAACACTTGAATGCTACTAACACAGACAAGTGTTTCATTTGTTGATTGGGAGAGGGAGGCACAAGACTGAAGTGGATGGAGGAAAAGAATGCACAGTGGTTGTTTGAAGTTTGAAGGAGAGAGAATGAAGCACAAGAAGATCAAGAGAAGGCTTAGAAAGAATGAAACTGGAAAAATGAAGGAGTGTTGCTTTTTACGTGTATGATTTGTGGGAGGAAATGCTTGAGTCATGCAAGCCTGGTCAGCCATCAGAGAACTCACATGAATCAACCTTTTGTAAATTGTGATATGGCTATTGCTTACAACAGATGTGCAACCTGTGGAAAGGTGTGCCTTTCAGTTAGAGGATTGAAAAGACATGTCAAAAGACTTCATACTGTGACACCTGTTCCTTATGCCATCTAGCACAGCTGTGCATTATGCAATAGAATGTACAAATCTTTGGCCAGGCTCAAGAGTCATATAAAGGCCTCACGTTGCATCATCAGTGAGTCATTTCAATGATTCTTTCTAGCAATGGCTTTCTCTCGTATACAAGAAAGCAGCTACTATATATGTATATATATATATATCCCTGTCCCATGTGTTCCTTACCATTCCATTCTCTCACATATTCTTGTCCAGTTGCGAAATGATGATTATGCATTGCTAAGCTAAGCTAAATCTCGTTTCAATCCTTCATTCACTCATTCACCATTAACACTTTAAATGTATTGCTTACTATTTAAATGTACTGTTTACTAACAGCTAATTTTCTCAGAAGCTAACTAATTAAATTAGGATAATTACTCATCTCTTGGCCTGTTTAATTTCATATTCCTCGTTTCTCTAGTTTAATTTCTCATCTGCCATGAAAACTGAATGTATACTATACTAAACGGTCCTGCTCCTTTCATTAGATCCTCATACCATTTTCCCCAAATTAAACTCGTTTGTTCATGGTGCACCCACCTTGTCCCGCCCCCACCACCAATACTGGATATCTCGATCTTTACCCCGATCTTTATCTCTGTCTTCTCACCATCTACACCGGATATCTCTCTCTCCTCCCACCACCATTACCCGATGTCTCTTCTCTCCACTAATCCTCCTCACTGGGCTGTTCTCTATATATTACCTGCACTCTTCCTCTTTCTCTCTCTCTCTCTCTCTCCTGGGACATATGCAACTAATTCAGTTGCTCTTCGTTTCGTTTTGTTCTGTCTAGCGATTTCTCACCACCACTACCAGATGTCTCTTCTCCCAATCTCCCTTCTTCTCTGGTGCTGTTCTCTATACTACCTGCACCCCCACTCTCTCTCCGAAAAACACAACTAGGTTAGATGCCCACCTACTTAACCGACTATCCTTCGTTTCGTTTCATCCCGTCTAGAAATATTCCAACAACTACCCAGTAATTTTCCATGCACATATCAATTGAAGGTGACAACTAATGTGCTGTATGTGTGTGCTTGATCGCCTGTGTCTGTGCGCATGTGCTTGTGTGTATGTATGGATGAAGTTGCTTCCTCTCTCTATCTGAAATAAGTCCCTCCCCCTCATACGATGACCATAATGCTTGTACTCACAATGGATGAACTTGCTTCCTCTCTGTCTGAAATCACCCCCTTATGACGACCATGATTCTTATACTCACAATTCTGCTGACACCTAAAACACCTAATCCTACCTCTAGTAGGGGCTATGATCTTAATCCTAACACACTTGAATGTTTGAATGATGTCATGTCGGAAGTCAGAACAGATGAAGCATGCCTAAAAAACGAACACAACAACCTCCCTCTTCTTTTCAGGCACTGAATAACATCTCTCCTCCCCATCCTCACCCAACATTCCTTTTCCAGTTTTCAGAGTTGGCACAGTCAGTGTAGGCACACTGAAAGGTAGATCTAGCGAGATTGTAGAGATGCTTGAAAGGAGACGTGTCGATGTATACTGCATACAAGAGGTAAGATGGAGAGGAGCTTCAGCTAGGGTCCTCACAGGCAAGGCACATAGGTACAAAATCTTCTGGCAAGGTAACACGGATGGAGTGGGGGGGGGGTAGGCATATTCCTTGCAGAGAAATGGGTAGATAAAATCATAGAAGTTGTTAGAGTATGTGATAGAGCGCTTAAGCTTAGGCTAGTCCTGCAGAACAGCACAGCTACAATTATCTCTGCCTATACCCCACAAGTGGGCCTACCAAATGATCAGAAAGACCATTTTTATGATACCCTTCTGCAGGCTACTTCAGAGATGAGTGGCAATGACCTCATCGTTGCAGCTGAAGATTTTAATGGGCACGTTGGACAGCAATCTGGTATCTTCACTGGTGTACACGGGGGGCCATTGTATTGGTTCCTGAAACAACGAGGGAACTAGGCTACTGGAGATCTGTCATGTATGTAACCTTTTAATCTGCAACACTAATTTCAGGAAACCAGACAGCCACCTGATAACCTACATCAATCAGGTGACTCTGCTAGCCAGATTGATTTCATCCTCACCAGACAGCGGGATGCAAGGTTGCTCTTAAATACAAAGACCCACCTGGGTGAAGAATATACCCACTCAGCATAGGCTAGTCATTAGTGACTTTAGGCTCAAGGCCAGAAGAATACCAAGAAGCAGACCAATCCAAAAAAGAAGGATTTGGAAGCAAAAAGAACCCTTCACATGGTTAGAGATATAGGGACATCCTCAGCAAAAGATTTGATGAGAGGGAGGAGGAGCTACAGACCACAGACATAGAAGGTAGCTGGAAATTCGTATGGGACAGCTTGCTGAGTGCCATTGACCAAGTCTGCAGACATAGAGCTACATGGTGGGGAATAGTATGGTAGACAAAGCCATTAGAGCAAAGAAACAGGCCTGGAAGGGTGGGGGTAGCAGGGAACTGTATCAGGTAGCCAAAAGGGAGGTTGGGTGGCAGGTATACATAGCCAAGGGCAAAGCAGAAAAGAAGAAGAAGTTTGCCAATGTCTAGCGACATGAGGACCAAAGAACTGAGGTATTTCTGATAGCAAGACAGTGTGTGAGAGAAAATTGTGATTTCACAGGAGAGAAATGTGTCCACATGGATGATGGTACACTTGCTTTCAGTGATTCGGAAAAGAAAGAGGCTTGGAGAAGCCATTAGGAAAGACTGCTGAACGTGGAAAATGAATAGGAGGAGGAGAGCCTGCCAAATGTTGACCCAGTAGAGGGACCAGCTATCTGAATAGACAGCTCCCTTGTAGATAAAGCAATTAAGGGTATGAAGCTAGGAAAAGCCCCCGGCCCATCAGGAATCGCTGCTGAGATGCTTAAAACATCTGTTGGTGTGGACTATGGCCTAGTCACCTGCATTGTAAACCAGGGAGTTCATGATGGAGTCATACCCAATGACTGGCGTAGCAGCACCATAGTCAACTGCTACAAGGGTAAAGGTGATGCTCTAGCTAGAAATAACTACAGGGGTATCAAACTGCTGGATCAGGTGATGAAGGTCACGGAGAGGGTCATAGCCCATCTCATCAGGGCGAGAGTCTGCTTAGATGAGATGCAGTTCGGTTTTGTGCCGGGTAGAAGCACCATTGATGCCATATTCCTGGTTTGACAACTGCAGGAGAAATACCTAGCTAAAGATAAACCCCTATACTTAGCTTTTGTGGACTTGGAGAAAGCCTTTGACAGGGTCCCCCAATCCCTTATCTGGTGGGTGATGCAGAAACTGGGGATTGACGAATGGTTAATAAGGGCTGTACAGGCTCCATACAGAGAGGCCATTAGTAAGGTTAGGATTGGCAATGAGTATAGTAAAGAATTCTGGGTAGAAGTAGTGGTCCACCAAGGTTCAGCCCTCAGTCCCCTTCGATTCATCATAGTCCTCCAGGCAATAACAGAGGAATTCAAGACAGGTTCCCCCTGGGAGCTCCTCAATGCTGATGACCTGGTCCCTCATAGCAGAATCACTACCAGAACTAGAAAAGAAATTTTGGATGTGGAAGCAAGGTTTAGAATCAAAAGACTTTAAAGTCAATGTAGCAAAGACCAAAGTTCTAGCAAGTAGGAAGGTGAACACATCATCATACACCTCGTCAGGTAGGTGGCCCTGCTCGATCTGTAGAAAAGGTGTGGGTAGAAACTCCATAAGATGTACCCAGTGTAAGCTATAGACACATAGGAGGTGCTGCAACATCAAAGGAAGATTAACCGAGAAGATAGCTTTTGTGTGCAGCAGATGCACAAGGGCAATAAACACTGCAGATGCTCAGAAAACAGATTCCATTACACTCCAGGGGCAGAAACTAGAAGCACTTGATAGCTTCCGCTACCTAGGTGACCAAGTTAGTAGTTGGGGTGGATGCTCAGAGAGTGTTACCATTAGAATAAGAATAGCCTGGGCAAAGTTTAGAAAGCTTCTACCTTTACTCAAAGTGAAAGGTAGATTATACGATGCATATGTGCAAACTGCCATGCTTCATGGCAGTGAAACATGGGCTGTGACTGTGGAGGACATGTGTAGGCTCGAAAGAAATGAAGCTAGCATGATCCACTGGATGTGTAATGTCAGTGTGCACACACAACAAAGTGTAAGCGCCCTGAGAGAAATGTTGGACATAAGAAGCACAGGATGTGGCGTGCAAGAGAGACGTTTGTGCTGGTATGGTCATGTACTACAGATGGATGAGGAGAGATGTGTGAAGAAGTGCCACTCCCAAACAGCTGAAAGAATCCAGAGTAGAGATAGACTCAGGAAGACATGGGATGAGGTGGTCAAGCATGACCTTCAAACATTGGGCCTCACAGAGGCAATGATGAAAGACAGAGATCTCTGGAGATATGCTGTGACTGCGAAGACTCGGCAAATAAAGTGAATTCATGACTGTATCCTACACCAGTTTCACATAACCAGCCCCAGCCCATTCAAAAGTACCTTGGATCGTAGGGCGACCTGCTGTGCTTGAGGAGACCTATTGAGTCAAGTACATCAACAACACCAAAATGAAAATCAAATGGAAATTGTGGTTGTGATACCTTTGCCAGTGGCATGTAAAAGGCACCATCCGAATGTGGCTGATGCCAGCGCTGCCTTGACTGGCTTCTGTGCTGGTGGCACATAAAAAGCACCAACCAATTGTGGCTGTTGCTAGTCTCCTCTGGCCCCTGTGCCGGTGGCACGTAAAAAGCACCCACTACACTCACAGATTAGTTGGCGTTAAGAAGGGCTTCCAGCTGTAGAAACACTGCTAGATCAGACTGGAACTTGGTGCAGCCTCCTGGCTTCCCAGAACCCAGTCAAACCGTCCAACCCATGCTGACATGGAAAACGGATGTTAAACGATGACGACGACGACGACGACGATGATGATGATGATGATGATGATATATACATATATATATATGTGTGTGTGTTCCTGGGGTTAAAATGAAGTAACAAAGCTCTGCATGGAACATCCACACAGAAGTGACAACAAACATTACTGTTTAGTATTATTACTACTTGAATCTCTTTCAGAGCTACTTTAGCTTGCTGCAAGATCAGTGGCTAACTGTCACTTATTTGTTTATATATTGTGAGTAGGGATGAATGACTGCCATCTCTAGCAGGCAAATGTCCAGTACTGAGGACAGGTACACACCCAGAAACCAGCTGGTCTGCTGGTCTTGCCACACTGGAGGGGAGTCATTTGCTCCCTTACTTGCAATATATCAAACACAGGTTGTGTGTCATTAACCAGCAGGAAAATATGTTTTCCTGGGGTTAAAATGTAGTAACAAAGTTCTGTATGGAACAGCCACGCAGAAGTGACATCAAACATTACTGTTTAGTATCATTACTACTTGAATCTCTTTCAGAGATTTAAAAACTGGCTTGTTATATACATATAAGTAAATATTTAAGTGTTAGGTATGTTCCTAGTAGTAAGCTGATGAAGCTTATCTATGGCTGATGTCATCCATGATATTTGCACAATTGTTGCTGAATCTACCTCAGGAATTCCTCAGTGAATGTTGAGTATACAACAAATGATAGAGACAAAAAATGGAATAGACAAGAAATTTTATTGCTGATCATTTTGACCTATCTTGCATCACTCACTCATGGTGGGACACTGTACAACTGGTTGTGGTGCATCCCTTGGTGCAGATGCATCTCGTGAGGTGATGTTATAAGGGATATCTTGTTAAATAAACTCAGTTTCATTTGGTTTTAATACAGCATGTTGCTGGTGACCATATGTTTAAGCTGTTGGGCAGGAATGGTGAGGGATGGATTTTGTTGCAGCTTTATAGACAAAGACAGGGGGTAATTAAGAAGAATAAATCATGCAATAAAGTAAACCACTGTGTGTGTCAGTAACCATATATAGTTACTTCTGTACCCACACTTGTGGTCCTATGTACTCTCACATTCTCCCATACATGCCATAAAAAAAATTTTTTGAACTCCTCAGAAATTTTCATTTGCCTTCATTTGCCTTATGCATGTGCTAGATTATATAGCTCAACTACAACTGAAATAAACTTAGCTGTTATTTGTAGCACATCGAGTTTTCTGGTGATGGCTTTATATCTTTCCGTCTGCTGTTTGATGAGAAATCTACACATGCACAAACATATCCACTGTATAAAACAGCTGGTGTTTGTGCCTTTAGAAAGCCAGAAGAGGGAAGAACAGGATGTTTTCTAAGGAAAGTTGAGATTAAAAAAAATTTTTTTCCAGATTTGTATTCTCTGTATTTTTCTACTTAGATTAAAATAAATTTGGATCTTTTCTGTTCCAATTGATTTCATATTTAGTGTAATGATGTAGTTTTGCATGCTAATCATTGACATAAAATTCATTTTCACCATAAATCAATAAATAGAGAATTAATAATAGCTTTTAAAGTTTTTGAGTTTTGTGTAATTTTAGCAAATCGTAAACTACAGACGCATTCATGCCTGTTTCCATAGTGACAAGCCAAACATGAGAACTCTTTTTTCTGTGAGAAAGCATATGTGTTGACGAATATATTCTATGCAGGAAATTTTACCCATCTCTTTTCAGTGATTTGTGGAGGGCATACTTTCACATTCCAGAAATTGCTGGTTATAATTTTGAACATAGAACAGTGAACCACAGCGTTGGGTTTATTAACTTAAAAGATGCTACCCACGTACAAGTGGAGAGTACATGGGTGGCGGTAAAGTGAGGTAATAAATGATGCTGTGGCACTTACCATTGTATGGCTGGCTCATATCTCTGTGAGTTTACGTTGTACAGGAGAGAAGAAAATTGTAATTTGTTCTAGAAATTACTTGAATGCATTTCAAACTTACATTATCAATGAACTGATCAACTTTAAAATTAACTTTTTCTTTATTAATTTATGACAAAAATGATTTCATTTCCACAATTAGCATATAGGATTACACCAACACATCAAATTTGAAAACAATTGGCACAAAATTAAAGAAATTGAAAAGTGTGAGTCAAACAAAGATCTGTAATAGCTTTGATTCCCATCAAGGATATTTTGAAAGATGCGAGTTGCACCAAATCATTCAATTTTGAAATATAGTGAATGTTTATTTGTCCTTCCATCTCTCATGGATATATTCCTATATGTCCTATTATATTATGAAGAGATGTCAATGTGATCTTCAGTTAACCTTACTGTGGTTGAGCCTGTTGCCCTGACTGCTGCCCTTTAACTAACTAAAAAGCTTTGTTATTTTTTTTTTAGCCAATCTGACTTTGTTGCAACTTCAAGTATACGTAATTGCATCACTGCATTAAAAATTTCTTGTAGTCCCTCCCCCCTCCCCCAAATTTCTCAGACAATTGCTTATCTCTTAATATTAGTAGTAATACCCCCTCTCTTTCTTTCTATCTAGCTACATCTGCCCAACTATCTTATAGTATTAATGGTATATATATCTCTAAATTTCTGCTTGAGATATTAAGATGTTAGTATCGATCTCTCTTATGGGTTCTAATGACAAATTACTTTCAATTTCTATCAGTACAAGGCTCTTTATCTATCAATCTACCTGGTTTACAAGTGTTAATTGTAAATAACTTTCAGTTTCTGTCAGAAGAATCAAGTATTTATGTTTTTCGTTTCTCAACACCAACACAAAATGATACATGTAACTTTCTTTTTCAAACCTTTTTCAAACAAAAATAAATGAATTGGAAAACTATCTTCATATTTATGAATTTTTGATGGGGTGAATTATTTTTCTTGCTTTTGAGACTTACCTTAATTTTTATCATACTTTTAATTGACTCCGTGATCTTCTTTAAGATGTTGATGACCAGATTTGACTCAGGAAATAACTCCCCCAACAAAAAATAATCACCCAATCAAAAGAATTTGTAATTAACATAATTTCCATCAAGCAGAATTTTAACTACCATTTTTTCTTCCTACAGAAAACAAAATTGTTCTTCAGTTACTCTTCACTTCAAGACTTTTTTTTATAATTTGTTATGCTTGATTCCACATTGCTTTTTACCAAGTGCCTGATCTCTTCTAAGATGGTAACAGCATAATTTGACACTGGAAATGACAAACCACTTCCAGCCTTGCAGCAAAAAAATAATCACTCCGAAAATAATTCCAGAAAAGAAACAGAATTGATGTAATTCCCATCAAATAGACTTTTATATATTTTTATTTCTCACAAAAGACAAAATTGTTCTATATATCACATAACCAATTTTTAGGGCATTGCCTGTGAACTCAAAGAGACAAACTTTTGATAAGGGCCTTTACTGCAGACTAGTTATTGAACTGGTTGGCAGGAAAGAGACTTCTGGTAAAGTGGCAAAACGAGATCCAGGCTTGAATGATAAATTTTGCTCTCTCTCATGTAAATGAGTAACACACAATAAACAGCACTTCAACACATTCCCGTTTGTGGTTATTTTTACATGTAGCTTAACTAAAACTATAAATGAAACATAAGAAAACACATGAACATGCAATCATGGCAAGTGAGAATGCCATCGCACTGAAACTCCTACAATTCTGGCTAAAGTGAGCCAAGGAATGGTCTGCATCAGGAACATCAACCTTGAACCTGACAAAATATTTGTATGTAACAGCAGCACTGGATAAGAAGACAACAACGAGGATGTTAAAAATCTTAACCAGGCCACCAGTTACTCACAAATACAAGACTATAAAAAAATAGACTTGTAGAAACATTTTGGATTAGTTGCTGGGAAGCAGCATCCAGGATATCAGATACGGATAGGTTAGGCAATTCCATGCCTTACAAACTAATGGATAGCATCCTGCCCATTAGTTCGGAAACCTTGCAATCGTCTAACCCTGTGGTTCCCAAAGTGGGTGGTAGCATGCCACTGGAGGCAGTGGAAAGATCTAGGAGGACGTTGAAGAAAATTGGGGTGATGGCTGTCAAGGCCCCCCCCCCCTCTATTTTTCAACAGTGTACTCAGGTTTATAGAATAGTGCTTAAAATCCATCTTCAAAATGTTTTAAGTAAACCAACCTTAAGCAAGAAAAGAACAAAAATAAATAAATAAACCTCCTGAAAGTTTACTAGTGAAGCTGGCCATAAAATTCCCAAGAGAATTCCCTAGAAAGAAGAAAACATATGACACTGACAAAAACAACGTGGACAATAGTAATGACAAGAACAACAGGAACAAGGAAGTTAACAAAATATATATATAGTCCACAGATGAGATCCAATGATTCACAGTATAGAAGACTCTTAGTAGTGCTCAAATGATTCAAGCTTAGAAAGGGATGTCTTTTACAGGATATCAATTCCAAGGGGTAAAAGAATGGCTGTAAGAGAGATCAGGTTGAGAAGATATAGAGGCAATTATGTGGATAAACAAATTAGATTCGGTATGAAATACGAAATATGTATATATATATATATACAGGCAAAACAAGAGAAAGAAAAAAGTGGAGATTTTCAGATGATGAATTATTTAAGTATAGATATGTATTTATATCAATAGATCTGACTTACATAGAATAAAAACAACAGAAAAAGTTAAAGGGGCGGAAGAATGGTGTTATAAGTCCAACAATTGTTTCTGGGGGCTTGGAGATCCATCATAACGTTGGTAAATGTAGTTCATCACAATATGTGGCCATAATAGAAGCACTTCCTCCCTCTAATAAGGCTAGTTCTCCACATTTAATCATTCTATCTTTGAACTTTTCTGCATTAAGACCTGAAATGTACGATCTTTTCTACTCTGATGATGGAGGCTTGTCTTATACAATGTTAATTGCTTTCATGTTTTTATGTGCTACTATGAGAGCATGCCAGACAGTATTTTTTAACACATCTGGTGTTCTAACACAATCTTCAGGCACTGCCCACATAGCATAACAAACTAAAAATGGGATGATAGGGTTAGAAAATAAGCAAGAAAGAAGTAGATATAAAAGGTGGAAAGTTGAAAAACAGATAAACGTAAAAGAAAACAGAAAGAAGCAAAAGGGGAGAATTAGAATTTTCTTTTATGAATTTCCCCTTAGACCGTAAAATATAAGTTTGATTCGTTAACATATGGTGTGGATTTTTCGACTATTCTCCACTTTATTGTATGTGGTGTGGCATTCAGCTTCAAACCCCATATGTGTCTAACCAACTTAATAGCTTTACTTTTGTCCCTGTATCAGAAGGAACACATGATTAGCATAGTGTTTTTTTGAATTCACCTTCACATAGTCCAGTATAGCTTTTCTTATCAGTTATGTTATGAAAGACTAAATTTACATTTAATCTTTCATAACAAAATAATGGGTTATTTAGGTTAAGTTTTATTTGTGAAAAACAGTTGTTTTGAATTTGCAGTATTTTTGTGGTTGTGAGAGGTGGGGCACTAGGAGTGTGATGTGGGTGCCAAGGGGATAAAGTCCAAAAAAGTTTGGGAACCATTGTTCTAACCTATCTGTATCCAATATCCTGGCTGCTGCTTACTGATTTTTTGTCTAGCAGGATTATGATCAATGTCATAAGGTTGGCCCTGAAACATAATGAGGTTACATGAGATGATTAGTGTCACTATTACAAGAAGTTTGGAACAAGTTGGCAGCTCACCTCACCAAGTGTCAGGTGATGCCTGTGAGGGTGCATGGCTTTTCCAATGCCTTAGTCTTGCCATCACCCGTGGTAATGCTGTGAGCATACTGGCTTGCTTCAGTAGGTTCCGTTAAACCTTGTGCTGTGTAAGCAGTTGTGATAAAAAAAAAATTCCCCTCAAATGTTTTCAATAGTTTTAACAGAAAGATTTGGAAGAATTAGATGAAAGTTTTCTGATAATTTTCTTTTATGCAAATAAATATTTATGTTAATTTAAAAATTTGCCAGCAAAATCATATAAAATGACAATGTCCTAAAAGATATACATGTTTATATTTAAAATTTACATGTATAACATTAAAATTGTTTGAGAGAAAAATTAACAACCATGCAGCTTCAAGAGCTCTTTGTCATTGGGAAACTTGTGGGCTGGCTGCTCTTAAACACCCTGATGGCCAGCAAACATGATCAACTGCTCCTGACAAAGATTCCTAATTGACACAGGAGAAGTCAGCTTTATCTCAGCAATTGCTGATGGTTCCATAATCAAGGTGTATGGATGCTCCATTCTCTCCCTTTACATCTGCTCATAAGCATATACATGGGCATTCACCATCACTAATGTCCATCAGCCCATTATCAGAACAGACTTCTTTCGAGCTCACTCGCTGGTAGTCAATCTTCAACTTGTTAATAGCAACGCCAAAGCCTCTGTTTCTCTGGCAACATCTGCACATGCTGCTCCTCACTTAGCAGCCATCTCACAGACCAAGAATGAGTTCTTGGACCTCCTTGTGAACAGCCCCACTCTCACTACCCTGACATTCTCCAAACCCACAACTTGCCCTGGAATGAAACACCACATCCCAACTACCAGCTTCACATGTTGTCTACCACTGGATGGGTCGCCTGTCATTTACTCTTGCTACTGTGAGGGCCAAGTTTGACAATCTGGAAGCTTTGGGCATCATTCATCAGTCAAGCAGTCCCTGGTCATCACCTCTACATTTGATACTGAAACCTGCCTTAACACAAACACAGCCCTATTCCAAATATACAGGACTTCTCAGCCCAGTTAGCCAGATGTTCAATATTCTTGAAGGTCGACCTCATCCAAGGTTACCACCATATACCTGTATGAGATGGTGATGTTCCTAAAACGGCTGTTATCACTCTTTTTCGGTTGTATGAATTTCTACGCACACCCTTTGACTTAAAAAATGCAGCACAGTCCTTTCAACGCTTGATGGATACCATGTGCATGGGCCTAGACTTTATCTTTGCATACCTAGATGACAAAAAGTGGAGCTACACAAGAAGTGCCTAGTGACCCTTTTGAATAGATGATATGGTTTGGTGACCTACCCCACCAAATGTGTCTTTGATGTTAAAGAAATCGAGTTTATTAGAAACTGAATCACAGGTGCTGGTGCTACATCCTTACCAGAAAAAGAGCAAGCCTTCTCATCCTCTCCACACCTCACAAGTGAGACTTGGTACCAATTTGTGGTAAATTTCTATTGCAGTTTCATCCCCTCTGCAGCAAGATTGATGTAACCCCTGTACAAAACGTTATCAGGAGAAATTTTAAAATAACAGGTAGAGTGGGACAGGGCTACGATCTCAGCCCTTGAATCCACAAAAGGAGCTCTTGCTAAAGCAACCATGATTTCCCATCATCATATGCCAGCATTGTCAGTACTCACAGTGGATGCCTTCAACACAGCCATTGGAGGTGTTTTGGAACAACACATCAATAGTCAGTGATGACCTCTAACCTTCTTCAGTCAACAACTACCTCCCACCTAAACAGAAATGTAGCATTTTCTACAGGGAACTACTAACTGCCCATCTAGGTGTCTACCACTCATTATTTTTTGGAAAGTTGCACTTTCACGGTGTTCACAGACCACAAACCGTTCACCTACACTCTAAATAAGTTATCAGAGCTATGGTCTGCATGTCAGTAGTGACAGTTATCAACCATTTCTGAGTACACCATGAATACTCAGCACATGTATGGAAAAAGCAATCCAATCACTGAGGCACTCTCTAGAGCTTTGTCTATTCTGACACCTACATAGCCTAAATAACAGAAGGTCTTGACTGCCAGGGTATGGTCATGGTTCAACAATCAAATAATGACATCAGGGCCTACCGCACTACCATGACTTCCCTTTCTTTGCAAGATGTAGACTTTGGCTCCAACAGAATTGCCCTACTTTGCAATGTATCCAATGGGAAGCCATGACCAATTGTCCCATTAGCCTGGCACCAAAAAGTTTTTGATATCATGCAAATTTGTTTGGCATAGTATGACCAAAAAAGTTGGGGAGTGGACCAAAACCTGTATCTCCTACCAACAAGCTAAAATCCGTCAGCATACCAAAGCACCTTTGAGCAGCTATAAACCCCCACAGGCCCATTTTGACCATGTCAACATTGATCTCGTTGGCCCCCTACCACCATCACTTGGTTGCTCATATGTACTAACCATGGTGAAGTGATCCACCATGGTTAGTATGTTTGAAAGACATACTAACCATGGTGGGTCACTTCACTCATTGGCCTGAGACCATATCTCTTTGCAGCATGGAAACACAAGAAATTACCCGTGCCTTCATCACAAACTGGGTTGCCTGTTTTGGTGTCCCAGACAGCATCTCATCCAACCATGGAACTCAGTTCACCTCAAAGCTGTAGCATGACATGTGAACTTTTTCACATCAAAATGAAACACACAACAGCCTACCATCCCCAGTTAAATAGCTTAACTCTTTTAAAATGGTTGACATAAATTTACACATGCAATGTACATGCTTTAAATAGGTTGACATAATTATATGCTGCCTGACTTAGAACCTGTCACCTGACTTAGTACCAGTCCACCTGCCAACTGATAGGTTGATTAGATGTTCCCATGTAAATATTTACAACCCAGTAGGCTGGTTAGATGTTTCATGTAAATATTTACAGCCCAGATGTAGGCTTTATTCCTATGTAAGCTCTAGTTTTGGTGATTATACCACATTAGCAATATGGCTTCCAATCAATTCAAAACCAATTTACATTCATCATCTCGTACTGCCAGTGCTTGTAGGGATTCTGCTGTAGCTGAATCTTCTGGTCCTGCATGTAATTTATGGTTGTGTCCCACCACACTGACTTCATCATTATGTCCCACTACACTGGCTTTGTTGCATTCGTCATCAGCTTCATCATGTTCTCCATCATATTGTGCCACTCCTGCTTTCTTGCATTCTACTATTCTGGTTCCATCAGTATCATCATCACGTTCTACTACTCTGGCTCCGTCAACTTTGTTGCCGCGTCCTGTTTCATCGAATTTATGGTTGTTGTGCCAAGCTATACCAAACTCCACCACCTCACCAGTGGTTTCTTCTGATTTCGACAATGACTTGGAGAGTGAGTATTTTCCTCATTCAGAATTAGCTGATTCTGATAGTGATGATGATATTCTGGTGAATCAAAGGTACAGGTGGGCAGCAATGAATGGCTCTGAACAACAGAATGTTGTGTGGTGAGCAAGAGACAATTTTGTCTGATGGCATGGGTTTACTGCTATGCCTGGCACAAAGGCAAACCTTGAACTGGTAATCTTCCACAAGTTTTTGACGGATGAACTGTTCCAATATATAGCGGACAAAATGAATGACTGTGCTGAAAACCATCCCCAGCATGTCAGACCTGGGCATGTTGGTGATTGGTTTCCAACCACAGGGGACAATATCAAAGTTCTGTTTGCCCTGCTGATACTGATGGGCATCATGAAGACACCGACCCTAGCATCATATTGGAATCAGGATCCAGCCATATCGACACCTTTCTTTTCCCGTAATGATGCCACATGATCGATTTTTGGCACTTCTTTGAAATCTACATTTCAACTCAGGTGAGAACCAAGATGACAGGCTGCACAAAATATGTCTTATCATTGACAAAGTGGCTGAAAATTTCAGAATGGTGTATGTCCCCACACAGAACGTTTGTATGAATGAGAGTTTGCGGAAATTCAAGGGAAGGCTTCGATTCAAACAATACAACCTGACTAAAATGCCCGCTTTGGAGTCAAGGTTTATAAAGTATGCTAGTAAAATGGCTGAGCCTGTGGGTGCACATGGAATTACAAAATCTACACTGTTCAGGACAGATTGGATCTTCCAGTGTCTACTCTAGTGTCAACTAATGTCATGTCACTGAATGAAAACCTGTTTGACAAAGGCTACAATATTTATACGGACAACTGGTTTTCCAGTCTAGACCTCTTCCTGCAGCTGCAGGTGAGGAGGACTGATGCTTGTGGGACTGTGAGGATGTGCAGGAAATCTGCCCAATCTTCTTGTGAAGCTGCCTAATCTTCACAAGATAAAACTTCAAAAGGAGGAAACAGTGTATCGATGGACTGATAGTGTTATTCTCATTCTAGTGTGGCATGACAAAAAAAAAAAAAAATTTGCAAGTCATCCACAATGCATTCTGCAAGCATGAAGGACATAATGAAACTAAGTGTAGTTGTTTCATACAATGAAGGGATGGGTGGGGTCAATTGCTCAGATCAGTTGGCAATGATACACAAATCAGTGAGAAAATTTGTGAAATGGTACAAAAAACTTTTCTTGTATATAGTTGACATGTGTGCTGTGAACTCGGATTTGATTTGGCAGATGTTTGGTGGTGTGGGGGATGGATTAACATTCAAGAATCTATTGTTCTGTAAAATTATAGAAGCATCAGACCTGCCAAAGTACAGAATGCCTGGATGCCCCCATGCTGGACTCTCTCCTCACTGCATGGTGAAGGGATGTGGACATTTTCCACAACTGTTTCCCCCCACTGCCAAGAAGATAAATGCTTCAAAGAGATGCACGGTATGTAAAGCAAAAGGGAAATGTAAGGAAACTAGATACCATTGATCACAATATGATATGCTACTGTGTGAGGTACTCTGTTTTGAACTCTACCACACTAAAGGCGATTTTTGAATTCATGTGATTGTAAATACATGAAGTTGATATGACTGGTACTGTCGAGTGATCTTATTTTGGAATAATACTGTATGAGCATCCTGCACAATGATATAGTTTAGGTACATAAACAGTACTTGCACTAAAGTGGTTGATGTAAATATACGCCAAACTTTATCTTGCACTGAGTGCTGACCTCAATTAGCACAATTATCATTGCTGCATGCAGGCAACCGAATGAATCGCCACCATAGACTGGTTAATGAAGAGATTCCACCACTGCTTGAAGAAATCCTTCACAATCAGACTTAATGGGTTCAACTGGATCAACTAACTTCCAAGGGTGATGCTGGGAATCCACACTGTCCCAAAGAAAAACCTCAACACTTCTGCAGAAATGGTGTACCATGCCCCACTTATGATGCTAGAGGAATTCATTCCAAACACACAGTCCAGACCCAGATATCAAAAAGTATCTTGAGCATCTGAGAGACAATGTGGAGAAATTATACCCTACTTCCATGTCAACTCATGGTACACCAAGGTTCCATACGAAATGACCTCCACAAGGTGAAGTTTGTTTTCGTTCATTATGATGCACTATGAAAATCCTTTCAGCTACCTTATGATGGACCAAAGTGATTCATCCAGGAGACAGATCATTTCAACTCTTGATTGGAGGATGACAGGACATGATTTCCATCGATAGATTGAAACCAGCCCATCTTGATATTGACAGCCTATTCAAGTAACTCAACCACCAAACAGGGGCTATCCTAGGCAAGTCACACCAACTCCTGATAATGAACAGTCACCAAAGAGCTAAGTAACTACATGCATGAGTAGGGTAGTAAAAACACCTTGTTGTTTCCAATTGACAGTCAACAGTTTTGAACTTGTAGACAAGGACCTTTACTGCAGACTAGTTATCAAACTGGTCAGCAGAAAAGGAACTTCTAGTCATGCAGAAAAATGAGATCCTTGGACAATTTACTACTACAAACTCTTTCTGATATTAATTTAGAAATAACCTTCACCATAGAAATTTCCATATCTAACTTTTTCATCAATTGTTTAAATAAAAAATGGGTAGTTTTTCAAAATTCAATTTTCTTGCTAATAAAATAGAAGCTTTCACATTTGAGTACTGCACACATGACTAGAATTTAATGTTGATATTGAAATTAAAATTTTCCCACCACAAGAAATGATGTCTTGAAGTGAAGAATACTTGAACAATTATTTTATTGGAATTATGTCGATTTTGAATTCCTTTCTAGAATTATTTTCTGCTCGAGTGATTATTTTTTGGTTTGGGGGTGGAGTTTTTTTTTTATCATTTCCTGCTACATGAGCTGAATTAGGTTTTTGCCATCTTAGAGAAGATCAAGCACATAGTAAAAAAAATTAAAATGTGGAGTCAAGTAAAACAAATGATGAAAACCCTAATAAATTTTTGTTTTTCAATGGCAATAGCAAGAAAAATATTCACCTCACCAAAAATGCAAAAATTTTTTAAATGTTTCATTTTCAAATTTGATGTACATGTACAACAGAGTGTTAGTGTATTGAGAGAAAAGTTAGGTATAAGAGGAATTAAATGTAATGTGCAAGAGAGAAGACTGCACTGGTTTGGTCATGTGATGTGTATGGACAAGAGCAGTTGCATAAAAAAGTGCTAATTACTTAAAGTGGACAGATCTTGTGGAAGAAGATATGGGATGAAGCATTGAGCGTTGATCACAAAATGCTGAACCTTAAGGAGGAGATGACAAGGACTAATATATCTAGCGCCTTGCTGTGTGTTGTCGTGGACATCCCCAGGTGAGAAGTGGGCTGGTCCACTACTAATAAATAGTGGACAGACTCAGTAAGTAGTGTCAGTCAGTGAGGTACACTGTTTGGGCCAGTCACAGGGAAGATGAAATATGTCGTCATAATGCAGGACACATCAATGGCGACAAGTATTCGGAGCTTACGCAGTGGAAAAATGTTAAAAATCCCGAGGTGGGATTTGAACTTCACACAGTGAAAAATATATATTAAAAAAATATTCTGAAGAAAAAAATGTCAGATAAAACTGGAACTCTAACACAATGAAAAATTATATATAAATCCATTCAAAGGACTTAAGTCAGGACTTATTAATAATAATAATAATAATAATAATAATAATAATAAGTCTGTGTGAAGGATTTAAGTCAGGTCACTATATGTAGTAGTGCTACCAATAAACAATGTAGACTGGTACTACCTGTGGCATTTTGAAATATATATATATATATATATATATATATATATATATAATTCTCTGTGGAACAAGAAAAAATTTAAATAAGAAGTGAAAAATAATTCTGGCTAGAAGAAAAAGAAATAAAAAAAACACAATGTTGTGTTGAAAGAAGAGAAAAAAGAAAAATCTCAATGGGAGGAGATGTTGCAGCAGATACCCCAAGGTGAGAAGTGGGATAGTCCACTACTAATAAATAGTGGACAGACTCAGTAAGTAATGTCAGTCATTATCTTCCTCCAGCCATGCTCTTTCCTCTCTGCTATATTCCATCCTTAACATCTCTTTCATCCCCTATCACTCCCAATTCCCTTACTTATCTAACATAACCCCCTTCCCCTGAGCCACTTCTATATCTCTCACCTTCAATTATGACAGTCACCTGTATCCTATCTAACCATCTCCCCTCACATTCTTATGAAATTTTCCCCTCTGTGCTCCCTGCCCACTCACTCAGTCCAATCCTACATTAACTCCCCATTCAACTTTGAGGGTATGTTCTGACACATATCTCCCACCATCTCTCTCAGTCTCTCCATCTCTATCTTTCTCTCTAAGTCACCTTATCTCACTTTACTCCAACTAAAGTATCCTTGTATCTCTTCTACAACAGGACACTTATCTCTATCCCTGTATTATTTTTTAATCTCTCATCACCTAGCACAAAGCCACCACCCTCAAAACTACGTCCCCTAGCAAAGGGATTTTGTGTTGTCTTGCTAGTTATTTGGTAACCTCCTCTGGTGCTAGTGCCATGAAAATATTACCCAGAACACTCTTTAAAGTGGTTGGTGTTAGGAAGAGCATCCAGCCACAGAAACCATGCCAAAACAGACAATAGAGCTTGGCACAGCTCTCTGGCTTACCAGTTCTTGTCAAACCATCCAACCCATGACAGTATGGAAGAGATAGAAGTAAGGCATAAGAGGAATTTGTTGCTGTGTGTAAGACAGAAGACTGTGCTGGTTTGGTCATGTGATGTGGATGGATACCATCAACTCCATAAAGAAGTGCCGATTTCTCAAAGTGAATAGTGTGGTATGACGTCAGTGTCTGGGGAGGCTGACCGGAAGGGCGAGTTGACCGGAAGAGGAAAAAGGGCAGAGGGAGCCTCGATCGGGATTCGTGCCCTTTTTCGAACGGGGTCGCGGACAGGACAAGACGTGTCTAGTGACGATCTAGGTTTGGGAGAAGCAGCTGCTATTCCTGGTGTTCTTTGGGTCGGGGCAAGCTTCAAGGATTGGATACCGCAAGACAGACTCGCAGTCGACGAAAGGAAAACCGAGGTAAGGTGATTACATCTACTCGTACGCACACACCACAAATAGAACAAGTAGAAGTGGGAGACCCAGAAAGACATGGGATGAAGTACTAAAGAATGACCTCAGGACACAGAACCTTTCAGAAGAAATGACAAGGGACTGAGATGCCTAGCGTCTTGCCATACTCAAGGACACCTGTACTCCACAATAGAAGTGTTTAGACCAATTCTTCTGGTGGTGTAATGCACTCATGGTGCTGCCACATAAAAATCCCCCATGTAGTGTCACATAAAGGACATAAAAGTGCCCATGTGGTGCCATGTAAAAGTGCCCATGCAATGCCACATAAAAGCAGTGTAACAGTTTTGCAAGTCTCTTCAGATGTTTCCACTTATTTGACAGGTACTGACTAAATTTTACAAATATGCCACTGTGAACATAGAGTATCCTCAGCAGGTAATCCATCTTGTATCCAGATAGAGTGTACACCAGTGGATAGTAGGATACTCACAATTTAAAGTGATCAGCTACACAAAGTACACATTTGTGATCTGCATGGTTGACTTAAATAGAACTCAAAGACAGGGTCCAGTTTAATATCAGCTGCACGTCTTTCATAGCAGGCAAAGATTGCATTGTCAGAGCTAAGGTACATCCATTAAAAACACAAGCGAATGAAAGTTGCTTGATGGGCCCGAGTGACAGAAGTCACATTTCAGTCTTTGGACTGGAACAAGTTTTGCTGCTCAATTCCAAGTAGATGAATGAATTTATTGCAGAACTCTAACTATTTGAGACAGTCTCAATGTGGTGTAAAACAAAATAGTGTAAAAATCCAATGTCAGCTACAGAAATATGAGTGGTTCACTGTCTTCCATATTTCAGCAGCTGACATCCATATTTCTCTTGGATGTGATGTAAATTGCTCCCATATTTGGATGATCCTCTCTACAAGCTTATGAATACATGCCAAACTAGTTTGATGACCTCTTGACAAATCTCTGCAGCAACTGGCTGCAGAATGGAGTGGTAGCATTGCTAAGAAAAGACACCAACAAAGGAGATGTAATACATAACTCTGTTGAATGCTGAGTTTAGCCAAAATGTTAGCAAAAAGGTTAGTATTTGTTATTATGGTATGGTTGCAAAAATACACAACCCTGAATAGAGGTATAGTGATAACCTCAACTTTATATGATGCATCATATAAAGATAGATATGTAACTTGGCTTCAGTGGAGACATAATCAATTTGGATCACTCAAAAGATTTTTGTTGGCAAGCCCGCTTCTTGGTGACTATCCTTAAGACACTGGTTTTGGTCTTGTTTACAGAAGCTGGATTACAGTGGCATCTGTTCAATAGTCAGAATGAAGAACTACCTCTCAGAACCATTTCATATTGTGCACTCAGTCTATCAGAAGTGTTCTTATGTTTTCTGTATGTGCAAACTCTTGAGCCAAGGAAGCTAAAGGTATTAAAGGCTATCAAAATGTGTTGTTGCAGAGCCATGTCAACATATGTAGACAATGTCACCATGATGATGTCAGAAACTATATAAGTAAATGATGAAGTGGTGGCAGGAACAAAGTTGGTGGGTGTGCAGCTCAGTACCTGAAGAGGCAATTTCATGTTATTTGACTTAATCATGGGGTGCTGGTCTAATAGACCAATTATACTGTTAAGGATCTGGTTCAGACTGGATTTGTTGGTGGACAGGAACTGAAACAAAATTATGAGCAGCAAGTCTAGAAAAGGGTTACAAATGCCTTTATTGCCTGCATCATGATTTATTACCTGAGCATCATATGTTGTTCTAGTTCTCATCTGACTAGATTGTAGTATTTGCTTCTCTAGTTGCATGCCATTGGTCAAACAGCCTATCTCCTATCAACACACTCTTTACAAAGGGGGCTCAGCATGCTTTAACATCTGCAGAGATTTTTAGATGGTGAGTAGATGTGATCTTCTTTTGTAAGTCATGTCTTTCTGAAGCTCATTTCTTTGACCAAGTGCAATTCTGAATCAAGCTAAAACCAAGACTGGAAAACTGACATCTGGAATGTTGTCTTGTACTCAACACATTCTACTAATCAACTGACATAGTTCTATGCTAGCAATCTATGCAAAATTGGTGGTGAAGAGAAACAATATTTTCAGAGTAGCTTTAGGTATTGAACTGGTTAGTCTGTCCCAGAGGACATTTGGGCTAGTGACTATGGATAAATTCCAGAAATGTTTGGCCTGGAAGTGCTACTAAAGGAGTGAGGATATTACTGATTTCTAAAAATCCTTGGCCTGGCAGTGTTACTGGAAGGGTGAGAGCATTGCTGCATGCACTTGTTCAGTGTCTGAGCATTACTGAATTATGAGTTATATCAAGCAATCATTGTAATATGTAGTATAGATTTAACTATTGACCAAATCTATCATAGAATTACACACATACATACATGCACTTTTAACCAACAAGGGTAGGTAGATTTTCTCTGTTTGGTGGGTATGATGAAAAAGGTTGTGTGGTGGACAAGGCTGAAATGACTGAAGATAGACACTTTCTGTTATGGTCAAATCGTCATCAACTTTTTCAAGTTGCACTTAAAAGGAGGGATTTCAAAGTTTTTAGACTTAATATTTATTAATTGTAAAATTCTTATTAAATTTAATTCTAACCCTATTCATATTATTAATTAATGAATGATAATGATATAATTGTGCCTAAGTAGCAGGGAAAAACTTATTGTTCATAAAGAGTAGTACAATTATGAATTGCTCATAATAAAGTTATCAGTTTTATTATGCAACATTATTACTCTTATATTCAATTGAATGATTTTTGGTTTCATTTGTGTAGTAAACCAAGAATTAAAATAATAAGAAAATTAATAGAAAATAAAGAGATGATAGAGGAGGAAAATAAAAGGTTAATGATTATAGATATTGATAAAACAATTTCAATATCCAAAATTAGGAAGATTATCATTTAGAAAATGAAGATACGATGTATCAAGATGGATTCAATCCATATTAAAAAAGGCAGTGTTTCCACAATTTTTATAGTATTTAATTGTAATTTTAGACTAATATTATATGATAAAAGAGAAGCAGATATCCGTCTGTCTGTCTGTCACAACATATATTAAAGGGAGGGAAAGAAGGTGGGGAGAAAAGTTGTTTAGCTAGCTAGCTAGTTAGTAACTAAGTTTTGGTTTAAAACATCTGAATTTTAAATGCAAATTTGTCTACACAATGTGACATACTTAAAAAAAGACTATGTATGTATGTATATATATAGTTATTTTGGTGCGGTTGTTTGTGTTTGGGTGTGTGTTTCTGTGTCTTTCAACATAATAGACAATCAATACAATACAGACTTTAAAAAGAAAACTTTCACTTTGAATAGATGGAGAGAAAAGTTGTTGTTGCAAGAGAAGTACAGTGAAAGAGAGAGAGAGTGTGTGTAGAAGATAGATAGTTAGTATTGTCATTATAGTCGCTAACAAGTTTTAATTTAAAATGCGGAATTTTAAGTGCAAGTCTGTCAACACAACACAACACAAATTTCAAGAAAAGGGCACATGTATATATACATATATGAAATATATATATATATATATATATCTTATTCATGCTTATTCATTTTCTAAGCTTCCTAAATTCATGCTACGTTATATTCTAATCACCCAGAATTCATTGCTCTTTTAAAAAATTACGATTTATGCATTGTTGTCTCTCAAATATTTAAAATCTACAATTAAGAGCCCTATCTACTCGCTGGCGGTACCTACCCACCACTACCCATTTTCCTTTATTCAAAAATTCTTATCGCTCCTTAAAATTATGGCTTCTAAGTGTTGATTTCTCAGCCCAAGAATTACAGCGTGATGTGCTGCTTGACTGGTCCCCCCTCTCTCTCTCTCTCTCTCTCTTTATATATATATATGATGATGATGATGATGATCTTTTCTCCCGCCATGCCTCTGTCTACCCCTCCATCCTCTCTCTCCCCTTCGTAGTTTTTCCTTAAGGTCTTCAGGTTCTGGCTATATATAAATGAGAAACCCATTCTAAATTATCTCGCTGACGTACTACGACGAAATACCCAAGATGCAGATAAGATAGAGATTTTTTTATTTATTTACGGCCTCAAACATCTCAATACCTTGCGCTTTAGTTTTGCCCCCTATTATTTATCTTGTTTCTCTCCATGAAATTCAATTGAATTCAGTTGTTGTCTTAAATTCATGCTTATTCATTTTCTAAGCTTCCTAAATTCATGCTACGTTATATTCTAATCACCCAGAATTCATTGCTCTTTTAAAAAATTACGATTTATGCATTGTTGTCTCTCAAATATTTAAAATCTACAATTAAGAGCCCTATCTACTCGCTGGCGGTAACCCGCCCTCCCACCCCCTCCACCGGAAGTTCATTCGTCTGTCATCCCTCTGTCATCCCACCCCCTCCACCGGAAGTTCATTCCTCTGTCATCCCACCCCCTCCACCGGAAGTTCATTCCTCTGTCATCCCACCCCCTCCACCGGAAGTTCATTCCTCTGTCATCCCACCCCCTCCACCGGAAGTTCATTCCTCTGTCATCCCACCCCCTCCACCGGAAGTTCATTCCTCTGCCATCCCACCCCCTCCACCGGAAGTTCATTTCTCTGTCATCCCGCCCCCTCCACCGGAAGTTCATTCCTCTGTCATCCCACCCCCTCCACCGGAAGTTCATTCCTCTGTCATCCCACCCCCTCCACCGGAAGTTCATTCCACTGTCATCCCACCCCCTCCACCGGAAGTTCATTCCTCTGTCATCCCACCCCCTCCACCGGAAGTTCATTCCTCTGTCATCCCGCCCCCTCCACCGGAAGTTCATCCCTCTGTCATCCTGTCAACCTCGGCTGTCTCCCGGAACCCATCTAGTGGCCTTGGCCATCCTCTCCCCTACCTTTGGGTAGCGCATTAAGGTTGAGAAATGTTTGCAGGTTGTAGGTACTGTTTTGCTTATGAATTCTTCCAATTGCAAGTTTTCTTTTCAGGTACACGACACTGCTTTTCCCCTTCCCAGGCTACAGGCCCACACCCCCAACACCCATACTGTTAGGATTGGCACTCTCAACGTCGGCACGCTGAAAGGTAGATCTGGTGAAATTGTTGAGATGCTTGAACGGAGATGCGTAGATATGTGCTGCATCCAGGAAGTAAGATGGAGAGGAGGTTCTGCAAGGTTCCTCACAGGCAAAGAACACAGGTACAAGATTTTCTGGGCAGGGAACACTGACGGGGTCGGGGGCGTAGGAATACTTCTAGCGGAGAAATGGGTGGATAAGGTAATCGAGGTCGTTAGAGTAAGTGACAGAGTACTTAAGATCAGACTAGTGCTTCATCATAGATTAGCTACTGTCATCTCAGCCTATGCACCTCAACCTGGGCTACCAGATGGTCTGAAAGACCAATTCTATGACACCCTCTTGCAAACTACCTCGTCGACGAGTGACAGGGACCTTCTCTTTGAATTAAACGGTCATGTCGGACGTCGTGCTGGGGGCTTCCATGGCATACATGGAGGCTATGGCTTCGGTTCCCGCAACGAGGAGGGAACCAGACTGCTGGAGTTCTGTGATGCAACCAATCTTATGGTCTGCAATACCAACTTCAGGAAACCTGCCAGTCACCTAGTCACCTACCGCTCCGGCAGACACTCTAGCCAAATCGACTACATCCTCGCCAGAAATAGGGAAAGAGGGCGGCTTATAAATGCCAAAACCTACCCTGGCGAAGAATGTACCCCACAACATAGATTAGTAGTTAGCGACTTTGGGATCAAGGCAAAATGGGTGCCCAGAATTAGACAGGCTTGGAGAAGAAGGGTGTGGAAGCTTAAAGACCCTGCAAACGGACAGAGACTTAGAGACAAGTTACTTGAAGCATTTAACGAAATAGAAGGGGATATAGCATCATACAACGTGGAAGACAATTGGAGATTTCTGCGGGACAACCTGTTGAAAGCCACCGACCAGATTTGTGGGTGGTGTAAGGTCCCCTCCCAACCCAGAGTAACGTGGTGGTGGAACAAGGAGGTAGACAGGGCTATTAGACAAAAGAAACAAGCTTGGAAGGACTGGAAAAACGGTGGTAGCAGGGAATTGTACCAATGTGCCAGAAGGGAGGCTAGGCGACAGGTTTATTTAGCCAGAGGGGAAGCAGATAAGGAAAGATTTGCCAATGTTCTGCGCCGTGAGGACCAAAGACTCGAGGTATTTCGTGTTGCAAGACAGTGTAGGAGAGAGAATAGTGATGTTGTAGGAGAGAAATGTGTTCGCATGGATGATGGTACGCTTGCATTAAATGAGGATGCAAAGAAAGAGGTCTGGAGATGCCACTACGATAGATTGCTTAATAAAGAGAATGAATGGGAGAAAGAGAGCCTGCCTTATGTCGACCCAATAGAGGGACCAGCTATCCGAGTTGATAGTACCAGGGTAGATAAAGCAATTAAGAGTATGAAGACCGGGAAAGCCCCCGGCCCATCAGGAATCACTGCAGAGATGCTCAAAATATCTGGCAGTGTTGGCTATAGCCTAGTCACCCGTATTACGAACCAGGTGATACACGAAGGAGTCATACCCTATGACTGGTGTAGCAGCATCATAGTCAACTGCTACAAAGGTAAAGGGGACGCTTTAGATACAAATAATTACAGAGGCATCAAGCTGTTAGATCAGGTTATGAAAGTTACAGAGAGGGTCATAGCCCAACTAATTAGGGAGCGAATCAATTTAGATGAGATGCAGTTTGGGTTCGTGCCAGGTAAAAGCACTACTGATGCCTTATTTCTAGTGAGACAGTTGCAAGAGAAATACCTAGCCAAGGATAAACCTCTGTACCTGGCTTTCGTTGACATGGAGAAAGCCTTTGACAGGGTCCCCCGATCCCTTATCTGGTGGTCAATGAGGAAACTTGGGATAGAAGAATGGCTAGTGAGAGCTGTGCGAGCCATGTACAGAGATGCGGCCAGTAAGGTGAGGGTTGGAAATGAGTACAGCAATGAATTCCGGGTAGAGGTAGGGGTCCACCAAGGTTCCGTCCTCAGCCCCCTATTATTTACCATAGTCCTCCAGGCAATCACAGAGGAGTTCAAGACAGGTTGCCCCTGGGAGCTCCTCTATGCTGATGACCTTGCCCTAATTGCGGAGTCACTATCAGAACTAGAGGAGAAGTTTCAGGTGTGGAAGCAAGGTCTAGAATTGAAGGGCCTTAGAGTCAACCTAGCTAAAACCAAAATCCTAATAAGTAGGAAGGTAGATAAAACACAAACCCCTTCAGGTAGATGGCCCTGCTCAGTATGTAGAAAAGGAGTAGGTAGTAACTCTGTAAGATGTACCCGGTGCAAGCTATGGACACATAAGAGGTGCAGCAACATCAAAGGCAGGTTAACTAGCAAGTTAGTTTTTGTTTGTGGCAGATGTTCAGGTGCAATAAAGACTGCAAACAAACAGGAAACAACTTCTATCTCATTCCAGGGTGAAAAACTAGAGGTAGTCGATAGCTTCCGCTATCTGGGCGACCAAGTTAGTAGTGGGGGTGGGTGCGCTGAAAGTGTAGCTGCTAGAATAAGAATAGCCTGGGCAAAGTTTAGAGAGCTCTTACCCCTGCTGGCGACAAAGGGACTCTCACTCAGAGTAAAAGGCAGACTGTATGACGCATGCGTACGAACAACCATGCTACATGGCAGTGAAACATGGGCTGTAACTGCTGAGGACATACGTAAGCTCGCAAGGAATGAAGCCAGTATGCTCCGTTGGATGTGTAATGTCAATGTGAATACCCGTCAGAGTGTAAGTATCTTGAGAGAAAAGCTGAACATTAGAAGCATCAGTTGTGGCGTGCAAGAGAGACGATTGCGCTGGTATGGACATGTGGTGAGAATGGAGGAGGATAGCTGCGTGAAAAAGTGCCACACCCTAACAGTTGAGGGAACCCGTGGAAGAGGTAGGCCCAGGAAGACCTGGGCTGAGGTGGTGAGGCAAGACCTTCGTACATTGGGCCTCACCGAGGCGATGACTACGGACCGAGACCTTTGGAAATGGGCTGTGCGTGAGAAGACCCGGCAAGCCAAGTAAGATCGTTGCCAGTGCCCCTGGACTGGTTCTTGTGCGGGTGGCACATGAGATGCACCATTTTGAGCGTGGCCGTTGCCAGTACCGCCTGACTGGCTCCTGTAGGATTTTCGAGCGAGATCGTTGCCAGTGCCCCTGGACTGGCTTGTGCGGGTGGCACATAAAAGACACCATTTCGAGCGTGGCCGTTTTCGTGCGGGTGACACGTAAAAGCACCCACTACACTCTCTGAGTGGTTGGCGTTAGGAAGGGCATCCAGCTGTAGAAACTCTGCCAAATCAGACTGGAGCCTGGTGTTGCCATCCGGTTTCACCAGTCCTCAGTCAAATCGTCCAACCCATGCTAGCATGGAAAGCGGACGTTAAACGATGATGATGATATACATATAAAGTTATATTCGTTGTTTGTATGTGTGTGTGTGTTTCTGTATCTTTCGACATATAGACAACACAGACTTTAAAAAAGATTTTCACTTTGAATTATTAATGAAGGTACATGAATGATTAACAAATATTTTTACCAGCAGTGTAGCGATGGGAAACGACCTAGTAGTTAATAAAATTAAATTGAGAGTAAGAAGAAAGAGAGAAAATGAAGAATATGAATTCACAAGTATAAAAGATATTAAAATTCTTATATTTTTATATCAGCAATATAATCTATCGATTCTAACATGATACTCTAGTGAAGGAATATCATATTTCAGTTTAAATGCCTCTGAATTTGGCTTTTCACTGAAACAAGAGCCAAAATTACCTGATCATAAGTCAAAACTATATAGGAAAATTTCATTTCTTGAACAGTGGCATTAACTAGATAAACTATAACTCTTTAATAGAAATAAAAAATTTCTTTTATCTTATAGTAATGCTTGTCATTATGTTACTTAGCCCATTGGTTATGCTTTCATGGGATTAGAGAAAAAGAGGGAGAGAGAAAAGTGGGTGAGAGCAGCATCCATGATGTGAAGTAGAGGGAACATACTAGTAACACTTTTACGTGATTAGTTCGAGGGAAAGAGAGAACAAGAGAAAGAAAAAGGGGAGAGAAAAAGAGGATAAGGTGAAAAGTGAGGCAGAAAGAGAGAGAAAGGAAAAGAGGGAGAGAGAAAGGAAAAGAGGAAGAGAGAAAAGACAGAGAGAGACATGTCCATGATATGTGGTAGGGGGAACGTAATATTTTTACATGGTTAAAAAAGTTAGTTGAACGTAGTGATATAGAGGAGAGTTAGGAATATAATTGAAGCAGAGGGGTGATGTTCTCATGGTGAGATTAAAGAAAGGCAGAGAGAAAGAGAGAGAGAGAGAAGTGACAAGTAATAATTTTTTAAATTGAACTAAATTTTTTATATCACCTATCGCTTAATGCATACACACCTCAAACTTGCCATTCACTTTAGAAAGAAACCAGTTTTCCGTTCACCTGTCATATGCAATGACTCTCAATAAATCACAAGGGCAGACATTTGATAAAGTGGGGCTGTTCTTGCCTGAACCTGTATTCGGTCATGATCAGCTATATGTTGCATTCTCAAGGGCTTGCAAATTATCTGATGTGAGAGTTAAAGTTATCAACACTGAGAAACAAAGGAAAAGAAGAGGGAGAACTTACACAAAGAACATACTCTGCAGAGAAGTATTGGATTGAAAGGAGTACACAAATCAAAATGCATATTGGCTCTGACCCATTGCCTTGGCTTATAAATTACCAATGATGTGGTTTTCAGAGTGTGCCATGTTGCATTATATTTTTACCCTTATGAAATTGTGATGTGTATATTTTACATATAAAATAATTTTTTTTTTTTTGCTATAAATTTTTTGTTTTCTAGTAATGAAATTGTGACCATGTAAATTTTAAAATGAAATTTTTTCTGTTAATGGGAAAAATGGAAAAGTCATCATCATCATCATCGTTTAACGTCAGCTTTCCATGCTAGCATGGGTTGAACAATTTGACTGAGGACTGGTGAAACCAGATGGCTACACCAGGCTCCAATCTGATTTGGCAGAGTTTCTACAGCTGGATGCCCTTCCTAACGCCAACCACTCAGAGAGTGTAGTGGGTGCTTTTACATGTCACCTGCACGAAGGCCAGTCAGGTGGTACTGGCAACGGCCACGCTCAAAAAGGTGTATTTTATGTGCGACCCGCACAAGAGCCAGTCCAGGGGCACTGGTAACAATCTCGCTCGAATGTCTTTACACGTGCCATCCGGCACAAGTGCCAGGAAGGCGATGCTGGACATAGGGGCCATTGACGGTTTCGCTTTTGCTTGCCCCAATAGGTCTTCGCAAGCCAAATTTCGTTTCCAATGAAGGAGACGACGTTGGCATGGGTGCCAGTCGTCGAATTTAATTTGATTTCGATTAAGACTTTTAAAAATCATTAACTAGACTTATAAGTTTAAGATTTAATTCAGCCTCTTATTATTTATTAAAAAGAATAATCAGATGATGTCAGTAGCATTACTGCTGGTTTGAATCCGAAGTGGTGAGAAGAAAAATGATTTATGATTTGAATTAAACATCGCAATAAAAATGTTGAGCCAATGATTACATGAAAACCATGAAAGTTAATAGCTACAAAGAAGGTTGATATGTAAATTCTGAGATAGAAAATGATGCTTCTATCATCATCATCATCACCATCATTTGACATCTGTTTTCCATGCTGGCATGGGTTGGATGGTTTGACAGGGCTGGTTAATAAGAAGACTACGCCTGGTTTCACTGTCTGTTTTAACATAGTTTTTGCTGTTGGATGCCCTTCCAAACACTTCACAGTATGAACTGGATACATCAGCACTAGCAGGGTCACTAAATAACTTGCAAGACAAAGATCCTTTGAGAGTGGGGAGGGCAGGTGATGAGAGGTTAGAGTGTGTCAGAGGGATAGAAACAGGTGTTCTTGCTGTCCAACATCCTGAGATCAGTCTGCACTACTTCATGCCATAACTTCCTGGGTCTCCCTCTTCCACAGGTGCTATCCACTTTTAGCAATAAGCACTTACTTATACAGCTGTCTACATTCATATGCACCACATGCTTCTATATATTCTATTATTTGGAGAATTGTTAAGTTGAAACCTAAATGCCACAAGGATGATTATAGAGTGAGTAGCAGATATTATTTCTTATTTATTAGCAAATGATGAACTCAAGCTACAGATATTCTGGAAGCTAAGAGAGTAGTGGTGTTAAGAAGAGGAATTTGAAATGGATTTAAGAGGGAAATATTAACAGGTGATAGGCAAGACCCAATATCTATATGTAAGCAAAGAAGAAACACACTTCTGATATAATTATTATTATTCCCTATTAGAGACCATTATATACTTTAGAAATTAGAAAACCTTGACATGTTCTTTCTTGAATAATAGATCATAATATTATAATGGATTATAGTTCTTATATGTAAAAGACTAAAGATGAATATATTTCCATAATTATGAAATCATGAACATAAACCTTAAAGGTTATAAACTCAATTTAGTGTAAAGGGTTTTGAGTCATAAGTAATGTATTAATAAAATTTAGACTGTAAAAAATGGACAAAAATAAAAATAGATGATTTTATAAAAAAAAAAATGAGAGGTTTGTTATTATTGTTGGTGTAATATATATATATATATATATATATATATATATATATATATACTAGCAAATGCACCTCTCCTTTGGACAGCGTAATTAATGGTGCACTCCTGTGGATGGTTTAAGTTGAATTAGGCTGCAGTTAAAAGTTGTTTTAAGTTGATAAGCATAAAATGTATAATTATCATTTACATTAGCAGCTTATGACATGGTATTAAGAAACTTTGGTAATGAATAAATTTTTTTGAATATGAATTTGGTAGTTAGTAATAAATGAAAGTCCATGAAATGGGATCACAATTGCAGCAGGCATTAGAGATCCTATATCTTACTAGAAATGTTTTGTAGCATGTATTTATTTTTCTCATAATTCCTGACACAACTGTATTGAAATTTTTTTCAATGAAAATCATGTATGATAAAGAAAAGCAAACATTTATAGCAAATAGTATAATGGTACGTACAAAAATAAATGTCAGAGGATGCTTATGAGCGAACAGCGTGCGTGAAGTAAGAAGGGT